>NC_136546.1:2794446-2877738 GCF_910591455.1 Pholis gunnellus | reverse complement strand
TTATGAAAGGTGCTGTATAAATAACATTATTATTATTATTAAATGTAAGGTTGAACTCATCTTAGTAAATTAACGGTAATTTACTGGATTACTGTAGGTGATAGAAGGATAACTAGGTTTTACCGTGATATTACGGTGCCAGAATGTTACCGTTTATTTATAAAGGGTAATACAACGCGCTACTTTAGCATTTAATTCCCAACAAATAAAATAATCACAATAGACATTCAATACACAAATGTTGCAGTTCATTACTTGTTCTCAAATAATAAAGGGACATTTGTATTACATCACAAAACTCACAATGTACTGCATGTTTAGAAGAAAACTAATAAACCAATAAAATCGTTAATGACCAGCTTAACTGAACTCATTAGCATCAACAGAAATGATATTTCTTTACAAAAAGCTAACACAACATTACCATACAGTTGATGTTCCTCTGGGTGTTTTTCTCCTTTGTAGAAAGCTGCAGTACATCTGTGGAGGATGTGAGAGTCGGTAAGAGGAAGGCCGCCGCCGATGATGATGATGAGGAAGGGCCAAAGACAAAAAAGAAGAGGACAGAACTGAAGAAGACCAGACAGTCTGTAGATGCCTTAAGAGGTCAGTATAGTGTTACTATTGCCTTGCTTTTGCTGCTTGGTCTGTCAAAGCACAAACTGAACTCATTAGCATCAACAGTGTAACATTGAATTAAAGTAGTATCAAGAACAGTGTAATTGAACTGCTTCACAGTCTAGCTTGATAACAAGTCGTATACACATTTATAGTTAATTTGAACTGCATGAACTCACACATGAATGAAAACTATAAAGAGAGAGAACACCTTGAAAGAGGACTTGACTGCAGAGTCTGGCTGGTATCCTCAATCTCTGATGACGAGTGACTGTAAAACAAACAAAATAAAAACTTTAGAAACACAATGTTCTGGAAAGCTCTATGACATCCAGGATAAACACACTTAAAAGAATATTTGGGTGTGTAACTGTGGGTTTGCATGTGCCTCACATGTGTTAACATATCAGTGTAAGTCTTTACAAAAAGCTAACACAACAATACCATACAGTTGATGATCCTCTGGCTGTTTTTATCCTCTGTAGGAAGCTGCACTACATCTGTGGAGGATGTGGGAGTCGATATGAGGAAGGCCGTCGCCGATGAGGAAGAACCAAAGAAGACCAAAAGGAAGAGGAGGAGAAAACTGAAGACCAAACGTTGTATAGATGCCATAAAAGGTCAGTATAGTGTTGTTACTATTGCCTTGCTTTTGCTGCTTTGTCTGTCAAAGCACTTTGTAAACTCTTTTTTTAAAGGTCCTATATAAACAACGCTATTATTATTATTATTAGTAGTAGTAAATGTAAGGTTTGACCTCATCTTAGTGTAAAATTAGGATCTATATTAAGTATAATACAGGAAGGTTTCATATTAGAGCTTAGGTAGCATATATTTGGTGTTACAACTGTATTAAGACATAATATGTGTTGTTCTGTTCAGCTAAATTTAGGGCCAAATATAAAAAGCAGGGTCTGCTTGTTTGCTGGCTATCGCATAGCAGATAATCTACCTGTAAGTGTTACTCTCACACACACACACACACACACACACACACACACACACACACACACACACACACACACACACACACACACACACACACACACACACACACACACACACACACGGCAGAGTGGATATTTAAAGTCCGATGCTGTAGACACGCCCCCTCTGTGACAGTCACACGCTACCCTTTCCCCACACAATGTAGATATTCTTATCTTTTTTTAAATAAATATCTTAAATATTGTGGTTTTCATGTAAAACTATATTATACTGTTCTTTGCTTTAAGAGTTCTTGAAGTTCTTTAATTAATAAATGGAAAGCAAAGTTGTAATTGTCCACCCCCCCCCCCCCCTTTTCTTTGCTGATCCGAAAAATGATCCGATCCGTGACTCAAAAAACGCGGAACGATCCGAACCGTGAGGTTTGTGATCCGCTGCCCCCCTAGTTCTGAGAGCATTTAGTTTTTAGGGTCTGTAATGTGTCTGTTTGAATCAGAGCTGTTCTGATTCTCAGGTGAATAAAGTGGTTCAGCAGAAACATTACTTTCATTTTCAGATCTTTCCCTGAAACTATAAAACTCATCTCTAGCTCTTGGCCATTCCACACACTTCAATTCGCTTGCAAGGAGGCAAGAACACAATGTTGCTGTTTTTAAAAGAAAAGCCGAGGTCATTTAACCTTTACCACTCCTCTTCTCCTCCTACCCACAAGGCCGGCAACCAGCTGGATCTTATCTTCACTAGACACTGTTCTACTGCCAACCTGTCCGTCACTCCCCACATCTCTGTCACTCCCCTCCAGCTCTCTGACCACTACTTCATGGCCTACTCCCTCTCCCTCTCCCTCTCCTCTCCTCTCCCCCCTTACGTCCGCCACCCATCCACATGGTTTCTACCCGTAGTCATCTTCGCTCCCTCTCCCCGGCTGATCTTTCCTCTTCTGTTACCTCTGCTCTCCCTGACCCTGAATCCTTCTCTCTCCTAACCCCTGATACTGCCACTGATCTTCTCCTCAGCACCCTTTTCTCCTCGTTAGACGACCTCTGTCCTTTCACCTCCAGGCCTGCGCAGCCAACCCCACCTGCCCCATGGCTGTCGGACTCAGTGCGTACTGATAGACGGAGCCTAAGAGAGGCTGAGCGTAAATGGAGAAAAGGCAAACTCCCGGAGGACCTTCTTAACTTCCAAGCTCTACTTTCCACTTTCTCCTCCTCTCTATCTACTGCTAAAGCTGCTTTCTTCTGCTCTAAAATCCTAACCTCTGCTTCCAATCCTAAAGAAACTCTTCAAAACTTTCTCTTCACTCCTCCAACCACCACCCCCCCCTCCTCCTTCCTCCCTTCTCCCTGATGATTTCACCAACTTCTTTGACAAGAAGGTAAACGATATCAGATCCTCCTTCTCTCAGCCTCCCTGTCCTTGTCCACCCTCTCCCTCTCTACCCTGTCCAGCCCTTCCCCCATACCCCATCTTACCCTATCTTGCTCCCCTCTCCCCTAACGAGGTCCTTAACCTTGTTACATCTAACCGCCCCACCACGTGCTCTTGATCCGATCCCCTCCCTTCTTCTTCAGTCTATTGCGACTGAACTCCTTCCTTTCCCCACCCACCTCATCAACACGTCTCTTGTTTCAGGATGCTTTCCCACGGCTTTCAAGACTGCTAGAGTCTACCCTTTTTATCCAAAACACTTGAACGTGCTGTCTTTAACCAACTGTCTTCCTATCTCCATCAGAACAGCCTCTTGGACCCTGTAAGCATGCCCGAGCGGCCATGGAGGCAAATGAACACATCAGGAGTCCAGAAAGGTTTCAGAAGACGCTTACTTTATTTTTCAAGTCGACCATTGCACCAACGTTCCCACCAGTGTCTAGTGGCCTCCACTAATCTCCCGCACAAACAAAATGAGGGCCCTTTTGTACACCTGGTCCATCTAATTGGACCAGCCATACCACCTACAGGTAAGTCTATTGCTAGCTATCTATGTATAATAAATATTTACCTCATTTTACCCACACCAACCATACAAATATTAATTAACAACTATATATATATAAGTCCTATACCTAACGTAAATGATCAACCCATAACTTATCTAAATAAATACAGCAACACATATGTTCACTTCCCCCTACCTGCTTCCTGTAGTTGGTATTTCCCGGAACTATAAATGGGTGCTCTGGCCTGTTTACAAGTGGTGGCAGTGGTAAAGCCCTGTCGATATATGGATGGGACCAATGACAAGAAGGAAGAAGCAGAGCGAGCAGCAGGAGAGCCCAGAGAAGGGGGGACCAGAGATTTCAACGGTTCAGGAAGCGACTGCAGCAGCCAGGACGCCTGATAACATGGAGGAGTTGACAAACATGGTACAGTCGCTGGTTCGCTCCCAAGCAGCAAGAGAGGAGCAGATTGAAAGAGAGACCACACGCCAAGACCAGAGATGGAGAAGTATGGAGCACGACGTTCATCGGATTCAGGCGCAGGTGACTGAAATGAGAGGTGAATATGACAGCAGAGTGGATAATCCAAGCATTGATGATGACGTAGAGGTGGGAGGTATGAGGATGATGGACAGCTGGCAGAATGAGCCACTACAACCACCACAGCAGGGCCCACACATCCACAGAGACCTAAAGTTTATACCTCTCTCTGCAGATGATGACATTGAACATTACCTCACAATGTTTGAAAGAATGGCTACTGTCTGCCATTGGCCAAAAGAAGAGTGGGCTATTCATCTAGTTCCTTTACTCACGGGTAAAGCACGCAGTGCATATGTGCTTATGGAAGTATCAGAGTCTGAAGTGTATGAAAAGGTCAAAGAAGCTATTTTAGCTAAATATCACAGATATCGCTAGAGATCACAGCGGACACATACAGACGACAGTTCCGTTCACTGGACATTAATCAGGGTGGAACACCACGTGAACTGTACGTGCGGTTGAAGGACATGTTTACTAAATGGGTAAAACCAGAGAGCTCCACTGTACGAGATATTTCTGAGGTTTTGATTCTAGAGCAATTTTTGAGGATGGTTGAGCCAGAGCTGGAGGTTTGGATCCGTGAACGTGACCCCGGGATGGCAAAAGAGGCTTCCCGCCTTGCAGAGGTTTTCCTGTCAGCCAGAGCCGGGAACAGAAGAACCACCTTTGGCCGTGACAGCCACTTCACTGGACGCAGCAAGTCTAATGGGGGTGAAAGGGGTGGTCATGCTCAGGTCAGGCCTCCATACAGTAGCCGGCAGTTCTCTCCCAGTAAATCCAATGCCAGTAGAAAGCCTTTCTCCAGTTCTAGGCCAGATATATGGTGCTATCAGTGTAATGCCCTAGGTCACACTCAGTACACATGCCCTGCAACCAGACAAAGTAAGCCTTCTCTTTTGTGTTCAGTCCCCAGACCCACTCACTCATTTCCTGTTCAAAAAGGAGCGCTCATTGCCCCAGTGTTAGTGAATGGTCAGCGTGAGGAGGCACTCTTGGAATCGGGCAGCTTTCAGTCTCTAGTTCTGTCTAGTATAGTACCCAGAGAACTGTGGAGTGAGACCACTTCCAACATTAGTTGTGTCCACGGTGATGAAAAAAGGTACCCCACAGCTGAGGTTTATCTTACTGTAGGTGGGTAGACTTACCTCTTGTCAGTAGCATTAGCACCCAAACTACCCTACGCTTTTATTCTGGGCCATGATGTCCCCACACTGTTAGATTTGATACAGCACGCTAAGTGGGAGGGCCAGGCTACCGCTGAGGGACGGGTAGAGGGCACTGTAGAGGCACCAGTCCAGAAGGTTGAGCAGCAGCTGGACCCCCCACCTAAAGTGACAGCACGCAACATGGTCACAACTAGGGCACAGAGAGGCAGGAATAATCTTGAGGAGTTATCTTTTTACAATGCTGAGTTGGAAGCAGAGACTATTAAGCAGCCCAAGTCCAGAGCCCAGAGAAGGCGAGATTAGGTTTTGGCTACGGCCAAGAAGCAGTGTGAAGGGGTGGCAAAGCCCAGCCAGCCTTTAGATTTTCACATCCCTTCTGACATAGCAGCATTGCAGCTAGCGGATCCAGCACTGAAATCCTGGTGTGATAAGGTCACAGAGGTTGAGGGTGAGAGACGGGGCAGGATAGACTGTTTAGCAGAAGCTACCTATGTGGTTAAGAATGGCATCCTTTATCAGCGGCAGGGGAAGGATGAAGCATTAGTTTTGCCACAGAGTCTTAGTCCGAAAGTCATGGAGCTGGGTCATTCTATCCCCTGGGCCGGCCACCTAGGATTTCAAAAGTCCCTCAACAGGATTGCCAGGAGATTTGTTTGGCCAGGCATGTATGTCCAGATTAAGAATTTTTGTGCGTCATGTTGTGAATGTCAATTAACATCACAAAGGGGAGTAGCCCAAGCTCAGCTTCAGCCGTTGCCTATCATTGCTACCCCATTTGATAGAATAGGCATGGATGTAGTGGGGCCCCTTGAGAAAAGTTCATCAGGCTATAGGTACATCTTGGTCATTTGTGATTATGCCACCCGCTATCCAGAAGCCTTTCCCCTCAGATCTGTTAAGGCCAGACAAGTTGCCAATTGTCTGTTACAACTGTTTGCAAGAGTAGGCATACCGAAAGAAGTCCTTACAGACTGTGGCACCAACTTTATGTCCAAACTGCTGCAACAAGTGTATCAGCTCTTAGGAGTAAAAGGCATTAAGACCACCCCATATCATCCCCAGACATACGGGCTGGTGGAAAGGTTTAATCAAACACTTAAAAGTATGCTGCAGAAGTTTGTTTCCCAAACAGGCTCAGATTGGGATCAATGGTTGCCGTACTTGCTGTTTGCATACCGGGAGGTGCCGCAGGCCTCAACAGGATTCTCACCGTTCGAGCTTCTTTACGGACACCAGGTGAGGGGGCCATTGGACCTCCTGAGAGAACACTGGGAGAATCCAACTGGAGACCAGGAGGATGTGGTTTCCTATGTGGTTAAGATGCGAGAAAGATTGGAAAAAATGACAGTTCTTGCACAGGAACACATGAGAACTGCACAGGCTAACCAGAAGACCTGGTACGACAAGAAGGCCAGGGAAAGGACGTTTCTTCCAGGACAGCAGGTCTTGCTTCTACTGCCCTCCAGTGACTGTAAGCTGTTGGCCAAATGGCAGGGGCCTTATGAAATCACCAAGCGCCAGGGTAAGGTCACATATGAACTTTACATGCCTGACAGAGTGAAAAAGCATCAGTGTTTTCATGTTAACCTGCTGAAGGAGTTTCAAGAGCCTGCACCACCAAACCGGCAGCCGGTCCATCAACAGCTCCTGATCTGTGCCCTGGATGTGGAGGAAGAGAGAGAGCAGTCGTTTCCCAGCGACATCTTGGAAGTCAGTTCATTTGAGCTGTCCCACCTCCATCCGGGACGGCAGGTGGAGATCAAGGCATTAATCGACCCAGAGCTTTTCCAACTAAAGCCTGGCTTCACAACTCTGGTCCGGCATAAGGTCCACCTGAAGGAAAGTGCCGTTCCTCATCGAAAGTGGTATAGGATTCCTGAACGGCTGGTGCCAAAGCTCAAGGAGGAAATTGAGCTGATGCTACAGCTGGGGATAATTGAAACGTCGACCAGTGAGTGGTGCAGTCCGGTGGTGTTGGTCCCCAAAAAGGATGGTTCGCTGAGGTTCTGTATTAATTTCAGGTACCTCAATGCCGTTTCAAAGTTTGAATCCTACCCAATGCCCCGGATCGATGAGTTGCTTGAGAGAGTTGGGAGCTCCAAGGTCATCACCACGCTGGACCTGAGCAAGGGGTATTCGCAGCTTGCCCTGGCTCGGGAGACCAAGGAGCTGACAGCCTTCAAGACACCCTATGGGATGTTTCAATTCAAGGTGATGCCATTCGGTCTCCAGGGGGCACCGGCTACATTTCAACGGCTCATGGACCGGTTGTTGAGGGATGTTCCACAGTTTGCGGCTGCCTACTTGGATGATGTCGTCATCTTCAGCCAGACATGGGAGGAACATGTTTCTCACGTGCGACAGATCCTCCACTTGATCAAGACTGCTGGGCTAACCATCAACCCACTCAAGTGTGCCTTTGCCCAGAAGCAAGTAGAGTACTTGGGCCACGTGATTGGACAAAGCGTGGTCAAGCCTCGAGTGGGAAAAGTGGATGCCATTCATTCATATCCTGTGCCCACCACCAAGAAGACGGTTCGTGCCTTTATGGGGCTTGTGGGATGGTACAGAAAATTCATCCCCCACTTTGCAGAGAAAGGAGCCATATTGACCGACCTCACCAAGGCATCAGCCCCAAACAAAGTCAGATGGAATGAAGGATGTGACCAGGCCTTCAAAGACCTCAAGGGGGCTATTACAAGTGAATCTGTTCTCTACAGTCCTGACTTTTCTCAACCATTCATTCTGCAGACAGATGCCTCAGGGGTTGGTCTTGGAGCAGTGCTCCTTCAGGAGACGAATGGAGAGAGACGTTCACTGTTGTTCCTGAGTCGTAAGCTCCTGGACCGAGAGACAAGAAACTCTACTGTGGAGAAGGAGTGTTTGACCATGAAGTGGGCCATTGAGTCGTTGAGGTACTACTTGCTGGGACGTCACTTCATCCTTGAGATGGATCATCGTGCTCTGCAATGGCTAAATCGGATGAGAGACTCCAACACGCGTCTCACGCCGTGGTACCTGTCACTACAACCCTATGACTTTATAGTCATGTATCGTCCAGGGAAAGCCAACCTTGTGGCAGATTGTCTCTCCAGAGTACATGAAGACTGAGGTACTGTACTCTCGGGAGAGGGGGAAAGAAATGTAACGACGCGCCGCCGTTACTTAGACCACGGATAGTGTGTGAGGAAGGAGTCAAGGACAATACAAGTTTATTATATATATATAGTTGTTAATTAATATTTGTATGGTTGGTGTGGGTAAAATTAGGTAAATATGTATTATACATAGATAGCTAGCAATAGACTTACCTGTAGGTGGTATGGCTGGTCCAATTAGATGGACCAGGTGTACAAAAGGGCCCTCATTTTGTTTGTGCGGGAGATTAGTGGAGGCCACTAGACACTGGTGGGAACGTTGGTGCAATGGTCGACTTGTAAAATAAAGTAAGCGTCTTCTGAAACCTCTCTGGACTCCTGATCTGTTCATTTGCCTCCATGGCCGCTCGGGCATGTTTACAGACCCCCACCAGTCCGGGTTCAAAGTGGGTCACTCGATTGAGACAGCCCTCCTTGCGGTGACAGAGTCTCTTCACGCCACGAGAGCTAACTCTCTCTCCTCTGTCCTGATTCTCCTGGACCTGTCAGCAGCGTTTGACACTGTGAACCACCAGATCCTCCTCACCACTCTCGAGGGGATGGGCGTCTCAGGCTCTGCACTCTCCCTGTTTGCATCCTACCTGACAGGTCAATCCTACCAGGTGAAATGGAGGGGGGTCGTTGCGGAACCACGCTTGCTGACTACCGGGGTTCCACAAGGTTCAGTCCTGGTTCCTTCTCTTCTCGCTCTACACAACATCTCTAGGTTCTGTTATTCTCGCATGACTTCTCCTACCATTGTTATGCTGATGAAACCCAGCTGGTCTTGTCATTTCCCCCCGGTGACACTCAAGTGGAGGCACGCATCGCTGCATGCTTGGCTGACATCTCGAAGTGAATGACGACACACCACCTCAAGCTCAACTTGGACAAAACCGAGCTACTGTTCCTCCCGAGGAAGGGTTGCCCGCACCAAGACCTGTCCATCACTATTGACGATACCATGGTGACGCCAACTTGGACTGCGAGGAACCTGGAGGTTTGTGATCCGCTGCCCCCCTAGTTCTGAGAGCATTTAGTTTTTAGGGTCTGTAATGTGTCTGTTTGAATCAGAGCTGTTCTGATTCTCAGGTGAATAAAGTGGTTCAGCAGAAACATTGCTTTCATTTTCAGATCTATAAGCTTGTCATCACCTGCTGACTCCACTACAACACACTTTAACTGTGTCACCAGCTGATCTCATCACCACAGCCCGGCTCACAGACAGCAACAGAACAAGGAGACAAACGAGCCGCTAAGAAGAAGCAATTGATTTTTAACAAACATAAAACAACTAACATGTTTACATCGTTATCAGTAGTGAAGTGTGTGTGTGTGTGTGTAGCAATAAACAGAATACAAACCAACAGACCAGCATCATGCTGGAGGCAGAAAGGAACTCCTCCCCCAGAGAGAGCAGCTGAATGGAGGAGTATTTAAGCAGAAACAGCGGCTCAGGTGTGTCTCATACAGACGAGCCTCCATTCATCACCTGCAACAGATAAACACATGCACAGCAACAGCGACACCTGCTGGGTGGGAGGGGGAGGGTCCTCTCACCTGTCATCACTGCTGTTCACCTGAGTTTTCTGATCGATTACCTGTTATCTGATCGTTGCTCTGCCCTTATACTGCCTGGTGTTTTATGTACGTGTAGCTTTGTTTTTGAGAGGTGAGATACATGTTTTAATTAAAGGTTATCGTAATTAAATGGATATAAAGGAATGTAAAAGATTGTTGAATTAAATGTTGTCACACCTTCAAGTGTTTACCAGGTCAATGATCTCTACTGAGGAATCACCCTTAAGCTACAACGAGAGAACTCGTCAGACCAGTCGGGTGTTTGTCGTTATATCAACTGTGAACTCATATGCGGAACAAAAGGAGTAAATGTAACACGAGGATGTTCGGGACCAAGTGTGTCGTGTTCGTGGTGGTCCTGACCTTTCTGCAGAGTCGGACAAGAGGAGGTGAGTGAGGCGTTCACTGTCAGTTCTGTTCAGACTGGAATAAGATCAGATGTTTCATCTTGGTACATTGTGCTGTCGTGGTAACTTTCACCAGAGAAAGGAGGCATGAAAACATCTTAAAACAAAAACACAGCTAAAAGCTTGAATAAAAGATAGATAGTTCAACTTTAAATGTCATTCAGATAGTTTTGGTGTTATTTGCCAACGTTTGAAAATATTATCCTGTGAAATAATAAGACATGAAGTGAGTTTTGATTGTGGTGCTTAGAGACACCGGACAGGAGGTGAGGTAAGAAACTTATAAGAACTGATTGTCATAACAAGATGCCGATAGTAAAATAAATGTGCTGTAAATAAGAAATGAGTGTCGGCTTTAACTGGGATCCTGCAGAACCAGTCTGGACAAATTCAAACACATACACACATTCCTACCCAGGATTGAGGTGAGCATAAGACACTGATGGTTGTCCACCAGTGTTAATCAAAGCTGTCGGGTTTTTAATTTCCTGATGACATCATTTCCTGGTTCCTGAGAAACGCTGCTGACAGAAAGAGAAGTTAGATCTGCATCTGGTTCTACCTCAGTGGTGTTAAAAGAAGTCTAGACTTCAACTGGACCCTTTTCTCTTGTGAAATACTATATATTTAATATATTAAATTGTGATTATTTTGACTGATATTGAGATGTGATTTGAGGGAATGATAATTTAATTAATTATTCTCATTTTCACTGAAGAACATATTTTTGGATTATATTTAATATAAATATTGTGATTTTAAAATTACAGTAGGCCATATTGTGATTTCTATAAAATTACGATCAACCACTGCTTGGCTGTAGAGGACCACAGATCAAAAAGGGTCTTTGCTAACAAACACATCTTTATAGATTAACTGAGGATTCTTGGTTGTGTTACTTTGTCTTTGTTTTCATTTATTGCAGAGCACAAATTACAGAGTTCAGAAAGGTGCTCAAATAACACATATTGTTATTATAGTGTTAACACTGGGTTAAGGTTCATCTCAACGTTTAGTTGTCAGTGAATATAAATATAAATAATCAGGTCTTTAAAGAGCTCACTTGGATTCGGCTGCTATTCTCCCTGAACTGACCGTTGATGGATGTCTCTTTACCTGATGTGTTACAGATACTGAGGTGTCCTGTGTTTTCATGGAGAGCTGCATTTTACCGTGCAGCTTCAAGGCTGGCGGAGATTTAGTCCTCCACTGGAATCCGGTTCCAGGAATAAATCCTGTTCACTCCTACTACAAAGAAAAAGACCAGTTCACCCACCAGAGCGAGCGCTTCAGAAACAGGACGTCTCTGTTCAAGGACCAGATCTCCAGAGGAAACGCCTCACTCCAGCTGACGGTGGTAAAGGTTCAGGACGAGGGCAGATACATGTGCTACACCCGCACCGATACTGGCATCGAGAAGTCGTTCATCCACCTAAAAGTGGACGGTATGAGAATGAGACACTCAGCAAATTATTATTTCACCACAATTTGCTGTTATTTCCCACATTTCCACTTTAAAAGCTATTTGAAGTCTTTTCTCTCTCGTCTTCACAGCTGCGGTCCATAAAGTCCACATTCAGCAGGTAGAAAACAGGATCACCTGCAGCTCAGAGGGGATCTTCCCTAAACCTGAGCTCACCTGGTCCACCAGCTCTCAGTACAACGTGACCCTCCAGAACAAAACCACAGTCCAGCAGACTGAACAGCAGCTCTACAGCATCAGTAGTTCTCTGATGGTCTCACTTACTGATCTGGACTACAGCTGCACCGTCAGCACTCCAACAAACAAGAGGAGAGCCACGTGGTTCCAACCCAGTAAGTGTTTCTCAGAAGAAGTAGATTCTGATGAGAAACATCAGATCTTTGATCACCTCTCTTCATCTGTGTGTTGTATCTTTTTAGCTTCCATCAATGGCTCAGACACTAAAACAACAATCCCCTGCACGTCCTCAAACACTCCTCTAACAGGCCTCATCTGGAGGTTCAACCACAGTCACATCATCCTGAACCAGACCGGGACCGACTCCACAGTCTCAGAGGAGTGGAGGCAGCAGGTGAAGAGTGTGTCTGAGTCAGGCAGCCTCACGCTAAAGGACTTATCTTCAGATCAAGAGGGGGTTTACACCTGTGAGCTCAGTGACGCTGAGGAGACATACGTAACCAACACCTTTCTGAGGATAGAGAACAGTCCAGGTAAGAAGCCACGAGGTGGAACTTTCACCATCACGGTTATCATCTGTGATATCTGGTCTATGACACGCCAAAGTAAAAAGCTTATAGAAGACAGGATCCATATTCCGTACGTTTGGACCCTTTCTGTAATAAACAGACTTCCTGGGTTCACTCAGTTCCAGCTGCAGAGATACTTTTGTGGACTCTGCAACCTTTACAATGTAGAACAACGAGGGTTTGCCACAGACTCACCAGTTATTGTTTAGGCACTGAAAGGTGATTGTTCTAGTATTGATAGGTGGTTGCTAAAGTATGACGGTGTTTGCAAGACTGTCCCTAAGCGGTGACAAAAAATGTAGCTTTCTACTGTCTGAGGTGTCAGTCAGACCCCCAGAGAACCTCCGGTAATCTGTTCATCAATCATTTATCAAGCAAACATGTTTATGGCAGATTCTTCTGTGAGAGGATTTTATGGAGTAAAAAAATACTATTTTTTAATAAACAGATAAACATATTGTAAAAAGTCACCAAACATTTTGATGCTCAGATGTCATTGCACTTGTGTACATTTGGTTTGAAGAAAGTTTAATTAATTAATTAAACTGTTTCTCTTTCAGACAGTCCCAATAATGATGAAGCAATTGCAGGCTGGGTGTTTGGAGCCAATTTAATTTTGGTTTCAATCGCAGCAGCATTCTTTATATATATAATCAGAATGGAGACAAAAAGGAAGAACCCACGAGCCGGGAAAGGTTCCAACACTAAATCCTCTCAGTAAGTGTCTTCTGTGTTGAATACAACAGCAGCAGCTCTCTGGTGAACATGAGTTATGACTTTCTGTTAATTAATACCTCTAGTTTCATTTCCCCAAATCATTTTGTAGGTAATGACATGCTTTGATTCATTTATTTAATCAATGTATTAATGATGTATTGTGACAGGAGTTTATATGTTTATTGGTATTAAAATGTGTTGAATTGTTGAGACAAAGACAAATTAACTCAATGTAACAATAAAAGTTTAATTATCAAATGAAGCAGTTAAAATCTACTTTTACATTCTTTGTTACAAAGATGACGTAAACAAGTTGACACAGCTGAGATGATGATGTGAGAGATTATTTGGAGTTTCATCACTGAATTTCATTTCATTTTATCTGCAGAGAACTGTTGACTCCACCGACAGAAAGGACAGAAGAAGGTTCAGCTGAAGGAAAAGATGGAGAAGATGGACGTCCACAGAGCCGTAACGCTGATCTGCTCCTTGAAGAAGAACAAATAGATCTGGAGCCAATTAAAGACACAAACATCTCCACTGAGGATTGAAGCATGAATTTATACTTGATGCACTTATTTCATGCACTGAGAGCATGAACTTGAAGGCAGCATTAATAATACAACAACAAGGCCTTCTGTCTGTGCTCTGCAAACATCCTGATCACCCAAAGTGAATGAAGAACGCTCTGGACCAGGACTGAGCTCTACACTGTGCAGCTTTGCTTCCAGCTGGAGGTCATCCCACGAGGAGCCACGGTGACACAGACACTGAACCTCCTGCAGAGTTCCTCCTACAGCTCAACCCTTGATGTTAACTCTTGAAGTCGCGATAGTGACACATACTGAACATCCTGGTGAGGTCATGTGACAGGGAGCTCATTTGTGCACCAATGACATCACTTCCAAAATGGCTGCCTGCTGGTCATTTAGCAGAACTAGCTCATTTCAACGCTTTGATGACAAGTCCTACGTTACATCTAAACTCTTCTAAACATGTTCATCAAACTAATTTATGTCTAAAAAGTTCTGTCACATCAGGCTTTTAAACTTATAATTGTCTCAGAAAAAACAAAGTGTCATATTTGTCACAATAAGGAAAATAGTGATGAGCTGCTCAATAGATTTAGCTGATTCAACTATTTTTAATTAAAATATCTTCTTTTGTTGAATTCAAAATACATTCAAACAGAAAAAATGTCAAATTTGTAAAATGATTAGTTAAATGAATTATGAAAGAAACATGTTCACATCAGTAAACATTGTGACACACATGTAAGGTTTCAGATCTTTGGCTCTAGGGGTATTTAGAACATATTGACAGAAAGCCTGCCCTCCATCCTGGACTTGTTCACCTCCAGACTCAGGAAGCGGTCTGAAGGTCCCTGCAGACCATCACACCCTAAACACCAGCTGTTCATCTCCTCCCCTCTGGAGAGAGCTACAGAGCTCTGTACGCCAGAACCACCAGACACAGGAACAGCTTCTCCCTGCTGTCACTCTGATGAACAATGAATCAGACATTCTGCACTATTACCTTATATAGATATGTATATATGTACATAGTCATTACATTTATACACTTGGATCTGTTCTACTCTTTTGTTCTTGTTTTTCATATTTGTCTTTGTCTGGTCTATTTAGTCTGTTTATATCTCCTTTAACTTTCCTTTAACGAACATGTGTTTGGGTTCTTATGAGTTAAAGACCAAGTGGTTACATTTGGTGCTAAGAAACAGAAATAAAGGCAAAATACGTTTGAATACTTCTGCAGCTAAAAGGTGTGTTTTCTCTTTCTCATTCTGTTTCTCTGAACAAATGACTCAAGATGAACATAAAACTATCATGACGGTATATTTAAGAGGTGAATGATTAAACATTTGAACTAATGAATAAGAATGAGACATGGACACATACAGGAAGTGTTCTGGTCAGATTAGTAACTGAACTCTCTCACACTGAATGTGTGAACGATGTCGGTCTCTGCTCAGATTAATCATCTGAACATCTTCTCCTAAAAAACATGGTTTATAATTCATGCCACATTGAAAATATGAAGAATTATACATTTTAAATGTGAGTAAATGAATGAACACCACTTCATGGTTACTCATGTCCACTAACACGCCTCAGTTTCTGCTTTGGTGTTCAATGTTTTACTGAAACAGAGTGAATTATCTTCTCTCGACTGATTAAACTGTGTGTGTGTGAGTGTTATGAAGCATCCTGAGGAGGGGACAGAGGAGCATTTAGGTAAAGATGACCAGGACTGGACAGCAGATGGAGTCAGAGGAGAACTCCTCTCTGTCTCCTCAGTTAAACTCTTCATCAACGTTACAGGATGAAGAAATAAAAGCATTTCTTTCTCTTGGTAACTACTTTATTGTTGTTCCTTTAGAAGCTGTTGTTCTGGTGATAAATAAACCTCCTCTGCATCTTTACAGCTCTGTTACTGACCCTTATTATGAGGAGAAGAAATAATAATAAGAAGAAGATGAACAACAACATCAACCCCTCATATCTTTCAGCACCAGCAGCATCAACACTCTCTGGTTCGGATTGTTTTTTTACAGTTAAATCATCACAGTGAAATTAAGTTTTACTGCCGCTCATACGTTTTCAGGTAATACGTCTCCAGTGGCGGGCTGTGGATTTTATACCTGGGCCTTCAGTGCTGTTCTACACTTCTAATAACTTCATTATGACGTTTCAGCTACGGGTTATTATTTGTTTCGTGTAAAAGCCGCATATTCACATAACACTGCAAAATTTGACAAATGAAATAAAATGTTACATGAAGCTCAACACATTCATCTGACTTTGGATGGAGCGGATCTCATTTCTACAAATCAGACCCAGGCCATTAGTGGACCTGATCCATGACAACCCAGAGTTCAGACCAGGAAGCAGAGTTGGAGTCTTACACACGTCTCTGCGCTTCACTAGTGCAGTCACCCACCCAACACCCTACAGAGACCGTCTGCCCCATGGACACTTATGTGTCATTAAAAACACACACAATATCATTAAAATACTAAATACTTCAAAAGGTTGTTCAATTTTGCATCTGCAGACACATTTAGTTGTTTTGATATGAACAAAATGTTGTGAAAGTACGTGTAATATTGGCAAGTGATGAATGCAAGTTTGCCCTCAAATCAATATGATAACACTTTTATGCCTATGTTGGATTATGAACAAATTCACAAGACATTTTTGTGTTTTTGTAAAGGTTTATAAAACTAAAAATGTATTATACCATCATTATATTTATATAATGACATAGTATTGGATGTGGTAGAGATTATATATTATGTTTTCAATATTTACAATGCTTTATACCTGCCAACAGTGTCTGAAAGAAGAACGTGAGTCCTGGGTTACACAGTACATTAACATACCATAGCTTTATGCACAGAACTTCTCTAATGTATCATAACAGATTATAAATGATATGTTACTGAAATTGGAATAATCTCTGATCATCATCAATAACAAGCTACAGCATGACTTTGTGGGTTTTAAGTAGAGTGACGTCACTATATACGGTTTTTAGCAATTGTACGATAGGCCTACTATAATAAACGTATGAGGACGCATTTGCTGGCTGCGTAAGACAAAAGAAGAATACAAAGAAATGCGACTAAATGGAACCTCCGTAAACTAGTTCCTCGTGACTTCCGGGTCATTTTCGATTTACAAAATGCTTCCACGCTGCCGATTTCAGGCACTGTTTTGGCGATGATAAGGCCGCAGTGTTGGTTCTCTCCGACACAAGCCACAGCCAAGTCACGACCCTTTCCGGCTCCACTTTCGCGCGAGTTCTTGAAGGGGCGGGCTCATGTGCTGTCACGGTGCATTCTATTGGACAGCTGTACGCTTACCCGCCAACTATGCAAAACGCGCGTGCAGGGTTCACCAATCGCTTCTTACGCTCTACTTGTACACGGCACGCAGTGGCGCGAAAATCTCCTCAGTGTGTAGTCCGACGGCAGCGAGGCGCTCACCGTACCAAACTCTGTAAAAACATTTTAAGATCTTTAAAGCGCAAGAAATAACATCCCACCATGGCAACCGACGTCGTAGATGAGCGGGAGATGAGAGAGGCTCAGAGGGATTACCTGGACTTTCTGGACGACACCGTAAGTCCGATTATTATCCGGTTAAACTCTTTGTTGTGGCAAATATATGAGAAACCATGCGGCCATAACAAAAGAACCGCCTTCCATTGGACCGGTTTGATCACTAATGTCACTGTTGACGGGTAATTTACATCGGTTTGCAAAACGCTACTTACTACTACGACGCTTGGTGCGACAGTTGAGTTTAGTTCTCCGTAATCTGATGCATGTGTTCCCTTAAACCCAGTGACATCGTTATCGAATTATTATGGGTTAACAATGGGGGGAAAAACTCAACCTTTTATGTCCGTTTCCTGCAGCAAGACCAGGGGGTTTACCAAAGCAAGGTCCGGGACATGATCAGTGAGAATAAAGCTCGACTCGTCGTCAACATCAACGACCTGAGGAGACGCAACGAGGCCCGGGCTGCAAAGTAAGGAGTGTGTGTGTGTGTGTGTGTGTGTGTGTGTGTGTGTGTGTGTGTGTGTGTGTGTGTGTGTGTGTGTGTGTGTGTGTGTGTGTGTGTGTGTGGGGGGGGGGGGGGGGTGTGTGCACTGATATGTTTGTTATGACCATGGCTCACAGTCTACTTAAGATATGTAGCCACGGTTTTGATTCCCTTAATTCTCACTCATTATGATTCATTACATAGACTAACCAGTAATCTGTTTTTCTAGTGAGCTGAGTTTTGATCCCTCACACGAACATTTCTGTAGCTGCTGTATCACTGAATACACATCTTGATTCCCAGAGTGAGAGTATATTAATTCCTCCTCGACTCGCGTGTTTTGTCGTCTCCTCCAGACTGATGAGCAATGCCTTCGAGGAGCTGCTGGCCTTCCAGCGGGCCCTGAAGGACCTCGTGGCTTCCGTGGATGCCACCTACGCCAAGCAGTACGAGGAGTTCTTCGTCGCCCTGGAGGGCAGCTTCGGCACCAAGCACGTCACCCCCCGGACCCTGACCGCCCGCCTGCTGGGCAGCATGGTGTGCGTGGAGGGCATCATCACCAAGTGTGAGTGTGTGGTCCCCCCCCCAATTTTGGGCTCTACTGCTTTGTCTCTTGCCACCATGTAGTCGTCGTTTCACAATGCTCAAGCTGATGTCTAGAACGCGTATATCGTTGCCTTCTTCTTTAGGTTCCTTGGTGCGTCCTAAAGTAGTGCGCAGCGTCCACTACTGCCCAACCACTAAGAAGACAATGGAGAGGAAGTACACCGACATGACCTCGCTGGATGCCTTCCCGTCCAGTGCCATCTACCCCACCAAGGTAACTACACTATAACTTGATCTGCGTACTCCTCTGACTGGAGCAGTTTTTGGCTCCATGCCTTTCCCCTCCACACACATCACCTCCTGTGTTTCTGTCCCTCTCTCGACAAGGATGAGGAGAACAACCCCCTGGAGACGGAGTTTGGTCTCTCCGTCTACAAGGACCACCAGACCATCACGGTGCAGGAGATGCCGGAGAAGGCCCCGGCCGGCCAGCTGCCCCGCTCCGTGGACATCATCCTGGACAACGACCTGGTGGACGTAGTGAAGCCGGGAGACAGAGTGCAAGCCATCGGGACGTACCGCTGCCTGCCCGGAAAGAAGGGGGGGTTCACCTCCGGGACGTTCAGGTGAGACGGGATCGAGCGTGCGCCGTAGCTGCTGAGTTTTCCCTGAGTTCTTTGTTATTAATTAACTGTTTTTCTTGCTCAGGACCATCATGATAGCCTGCCACATCAAACCCATGAGCAAGGAAGTGTCCCCCAACTTCTCAGCGGACGACGTGGCCAAGATCAGGAACTTCTGCCGGAACCGCTCCTTGGTAGGACTTGGATCCTTCTAACTACTCGTAGCTCGCACCGGCTCATTGTGAGAATGAGCTCCCCTTTTTAATTTAATGATGAATTCTCCCCTTTCTGGTCTTATGTTTTGCTCAGGATGTGTTTGATCAGCTGGCTCGCTCCCTGGCTCCCAGTATCCATGGCCACGAGTACATAAAGAAGGCCATCCTCTGCATGTTGCTGGGCGGCGTGGAGAAGGTGCTGGAGAACGGGTCGCGCATCAGAGGAGACATCAACATCCTGCTCATCGGTACTGCCATTTATTATTCGTGCTAATGACACTTCAATTAAAGAAAAAAAAATAAATAATAATATATATATATATATATATATATATACACACACACACACATATATACATTGATCTTTTCCCAATACTAATGAGCTGTTTTGCTGCACTTTGTTGGGGAGACTGGTTAATCTCATGCGTTCTTCTTCTTCACCAGGCGATCCATCGGTAGCGAAGTCCCAGCTGCTGCGTTACGTGCTTCACACAGCACCCAGGGCCATCCCCACCACCGGGCGGGGCTCCACTGGAGTGGGTCTGACCGCCGCCGTCACCACCGACCAGGAGACCGGTATGACACACGCGTCCACGCTGGCGCGCAAACGTTATTAGCGCCCCCTTTAGCCTACGCGCTAACTCTCTGCGTCTGTCCCTCCCCAAGGCGAGCGCCGTCTGGAGGCGGGCGCCATGGTGCTGGCTGACCGCGGCGTGGTGTGCATCGACGAGTTCGACAAAATGTCCGACATGGACCGCACGGCCATCCACGAGGTGATGGAGCAGGGCCGCGTCACCATCGCAAAGGCCGGCATCCACGCCCGCCTCAACGCCCGCTGCTCCGTGCTGGCGGCCGCCAACCCCGTCTACGGCAGGGTGAGCAGCCGATCTAACAAGAACTCTGTTTTGATTTACTCTTCTCTTTTTATTTTTTCTCTGTTTACCCCGCTCTTGTCTTGTGCAGTACGACCAGTACAAAACCCCCATGGAGAACATCGGCCTCCAGGACTCCCTGCTGTCACGTTTTGACCTCCTGTTCATCGTGCTGGATCAGATGGATGCCGAGCAGGACCGCGAGATCTCCGACCACGTGCTGAGGATGCACCGCTACCGCGACCCCCGCGAGCAGGAGGGAGCAGGTGCTGTGCACGAGGACTTCTTAAAACTGCAATCTGTGTATTAAGTTGCTGTTTGTTTAAAAATGTCCTTGGTGTCTGTTTGTTTTTAGCCATGGCTTTTGGCGGGACAGTAGACGTCCTGGCTACTGAAGACCCAGACGTTATAGTGGAGGAACACGAGGAGCTGCAGATCTACGAGAAACACAACAACCTGCTGCATGGAAGCAAGAGGAAGAGGTACGCACACACATCAACCTTAGCAGGGACTAAAAAAAAGACATTTTTATCCTCATGTACAAAAAATATCTGGTTTAATAGAATAACTATAAACATCTGTTTCTGGTTTTAAGAGATTAACTAAAGAGAGAAGTACTGTGTCCTTTGTCTCAGGGATAAGATTGTGAGCAAGGAGTTCATGAGGAAGTACATCCACATCGCCAAGGCGGTGACACCTGTGCTGACAGAGGAGGCAGCCAATCACATCGCAGAGGAGTACACAAGGCTGAGGAGCCAGGAGCAGATGGGTGCCGACATGGCCAGGGTGAGCAGCAGCACGCACACGCCTTTTTATAAAGGGTTCGATTGGGCGCATACAGAAGGTCTGAGCAGAGGTCTAATCACAGCAGGCATTTAGATTTTGCTCTGACCATGTCGCCCTCCTCCTCTTCCTCAGACCTCTCCAGTGACGGCCCGTACGCTGGAGACGCTGATCCGTCTGTCCACGGCACACGCCAAGGCCCGCATGAGCAAAGCCGTGGAGCTGGAGGACTCGGAGGTGGCCGTGGAGCTCGTCCAGTTCGCCTACTTTAAAAAGGTCTGTCCCGCTGTGTCTGCTCAAGGATGGAATAATGTGTTTTTAACATGCGAATGAAGCTCATATTGTCTGGTTTCCTCCGCAGGTCCTGGAAAAAGAGAAGAAACGCTCGAGACAGGAGCGCGACTCTGGTTCAGAGGAGGAAGAAGAGTCCTCCACTCAAAGTTCACAGAAAACCGCCAAAAAGAGGTGACGCACAGATGCACACTTTTGAAAAAGAAAATTATAAAAAAAGAAAAGCTCTCACAGCCATCATTGATAACACTATCCTGTGCGTCCTGCAGGGGGCGAGTTGGTTCTCAGGGCAGCGAGGCCTACAGCCCGTATGACTTCAGCGAGGAGCAGGAGGTTCCTGAGAGTAAGCATCACTTTTATTTCCTCCCCACACCGCTGTAGTCTGCTTTCACATTCTCTGTGACTCGTTCCACACACAACTGAACATTCATTCTCACTTTAGCACATCTACCTTCTCCTGTTTGACTGTGTTCTCTCTCTTTTTAAATCATTTTTAAATTATATTTTTAAGAGACGGATGAAGGATGAACTGCAAGATTTATTTTTGCGTATGAACTTTGTAGCATGAAAACTATTGAGGCTGATGTGTTCACTACATTTAAAAAAAGAAATGTAATCGCTGAATATCCAATCAACATGATTCTTATAAGCCTGGAGCACTGCCACTCTTCTCCATCCAGTCACAGGACACGCATATATGGATATGCATACAAATAAACTCATAGAAACGTGTTAATTGCAACCTGCTTGGTGTATCACCCAACTTATTCTGATAGTCAGTGGTGGAAAGTAACTACGGAGATTTATATTTGACATGCTTACACTTGAGTATTTCTATTTTCTTAGTTACTTTATTCCTCTACTCAACTACATTTTGCATTGCAAATACATTATTAACTTTTGCAGATCAAGGTTTTGCATACAAAACTTTTAAACAACTTGTGAAATATAATGCATTGCGACAGATAAACCTGCCCATGGAACTAGAATAGGAGTAGAAAGGACATTTCCCTTCAAATCAAATCAACGTTGCAGGATTGTCAGAGCAGCGGCCATTTCCAGTGTATCGTTGCTATAGCAACGATAACTTCCAAATAAGCTCGTGGACTCACTGAGTGGTTTTGCAGTAACAACTAAAACAGTGTGGTCAATTTAAAAAGCTGTGTGTGTGTGTGTGTGTGTGTGTGTGTGTGTGTGTGTGTGTGTGTGTGTGTGTGTGTGTGTGTGTGTGTGTGTGTGTGTGTGTGTGTGTGTGTGTGTGTGTGTGTGTGTACATTTTAACAACTTAATTCTTCATCCACCCACGTGTCACAGCGTAGGAAAGCAAAACGTTGTTCAGCTTAGTTTCTGTAACCATGTGTAGCATTTAAGTATTGTTGAATTAGCATGCTAGCTAGCCGATTAGTGGACATATGGCTAGTCAGCTAGCTTGCTATCTGAGCCATGCTACACAGGTTACAGAAAATGAGCCGCACAGCGAGCTGGTGGCCTACAGCAACGCTGGGTCTAATGGTCTCTCTTCTTCCGGAGAAGGACAAGCTAACGTTACCTCGCTAACTAGCCAGCTGTATGCTAGTGAGCCAGCTAGCTTTCCGGCTGGTGGCTAACGACAGCGCTGGGTCTAATTGTCCCTCTGGCTCGCTCCGTTGCTCTGGAGAAGGACAAGCTAACTATACCTAGCTAACCAGCTAGCCAGCGCTTTGGCCACTCATCTTCCTGGCAACCTCTGAGAACAGTTACATGTCCGTTCTACTCCGGTTCTATGAACCTGCCAGTAACAGTATATTAAGTTGTTAAAATGATCTCAACCTCATAGATAACATTGCTTCTCACGTGTTTACACATCAGTTATGATAGTTCTTAAAGTACCATTTTTTTGGAGTACCTCTTCCACCAAGGCTGAAAATAACAATGAATGGCATGCCTGTATAAAGTGTAGTTTCAAGCAAAGCAGCCTCGGGTTCAAAGGCTTGAACCCTTACTTTAAGCATGCATGTTTCCGACTGGTCTCACGTTGGTCGTTCTGCTCTCTAGTTCAGGCCGGCACCCCGAAACCAGCCAAGGTCCAGCGGGAGGAGGAGCCCATGGACGCCGCGCCACAGGCTGAAGACTCGGAGCTCTCCGCAGAGAGGTGGGCGACACATTCGAACAAACAAAAGTGTACCAATATATTCCAGATGATGTTCCTCACGAACAGCTACTACTTGCTATAAATAACGCTGCGTTGCAGACAACTCATAGGTCGGAATTTTCCCAGGTGGAATTTCAAACTTCCGACCAGCAGGCGTGCAAAACGTGAACAAAAACCACGGCTAACAGTGATCATCATCAAACTGATGTACACACATTTGAACTCTCAGTAGGGCAATTATTTATGTTTTTGTGAATACCTTTTGTTGATAGAAGATAACTTTCAGGCTGTTTGCCGTAACCGGCTACCTAATAACATTGTGACACATTTTAACGTAAATTTACATGCAGAACAGGTTTTACTTTATGACAGTAAGCACTATTTTAATCATATAGATGCAAATGACCTTTACCTTTCAATGTGCACTTCCATTGTTGTGACTTTACACAGCTGCTTCTTTATGAAGTCAGGGTGGAAGGATTTGCCCCGAGTTCACAAGTAGGAACTCCAGTCGGAGACCGTCATTTTTTTAAATGTTCTGAGTTGGCTGGATGTGAGGATTATTCTTAGCCGCAATAGGAGACTTAATACTTGAAGAAACAACAACGATGTGGCATATGTCAGACGTGAGTAGCTCCCTGACAGCAGTTTTCTGTGAAACGTAATCAAATCCATGCGCTTCCTTCACCAGGCTGAAGGAGTTCAAGTCCTCCCTGTTCGCCGTGTTCCAGTCCGCTCACGCTCAGTCGGTGAAGATGACGAACTTGACGGAGGACATCAACAAAGGGCGGGAGAGCCGCTTCACGGAGCCAGAGGTTCGCAGCGCCCTGGCTCGCATGCAGGACGACAACCAGGTCATGGTGGCCGACGACATCATCTTCCTCATCTGAGGGGCTGATGTTGATTGCATGGACTTTGAAAGAAACCGGGACTTTGTATTCAAATGCACATTCATTTTTTTCTGTACCGTCATGTATCCTCTGTTTCATCTCTTTAGGTTGCACACGCAAAACACACCCTGATCTCTAGTGAGTTCCTCACATGAGGCACCGATGATAATCTCAAACTGTTTATTGTCCCGATGGATTTGGATCCACTGTGGTGCAGGTTGTTCCACTGTTGCTACAGCGGGATAAGGACATTAAGTGGTGCACCAACACTTCTGATGTCTGGATTTGTATATAGTTGAAAAGAAGTTTTGAAAATGTAACTGTAGTTGTGTATTAAAAAATAAATGTAATGGGACACGACTTGGGTTCTTAAATTAATGGACATGTGCTATGTTACAGCATGTTACGTCATACCTTTTACCTCATGTGCAGGTGTGATGCACCAAGATGCTGATTACACAGCGTCGTTATTAAACAGGTGTGACTTACCAAGATGCTGATTACACAGCGTCGTTATTAAACAGGTGTGACTTACCAAGATGCTGATTACACAGCTTATTAAACAGGTGTGACTCACCAAGATGCTGATTACACAGCTTATTAAACAGGTGTGCTTTGGGCTGGTCCCAACAGAAGGCCACTATAAAACGTGCAGTTTTATTGTGAAAAAAGACATTAATTGGTCGCTCTGAACTATGGCTTTCATGTGACTAGGATTACAGATGTGCATTTTTTTTATTTGCTACTCGAGTCGGCTACGATGTCAAATTGCTGTCTGGTCAAGACCCTGGTGTACGAGGACGTCGAGCACTGTTGGCTGCACCAAATTCTCAGAAACGACAGCTGGAGACGTCTCACGACAGTGAAACGAACGTTCGATTCACATACGACGACTCTGCTGGACAGTCCTGCAGTTGGCATGACAACGGGAAGCTCCCTCAACACCTGAGACATCTGTGGTGGTGTTGTGAGATATATCCATATTGCAGAACGGCCGTTGTTTTTTTTTGTGACTAGCCCAAGACACATCTGGGTAGTAACTTCAGCATCTTGATTCGCCACGAAGGAGAAGTGCAACAAAACAAACTTTGTTTGGACCAGAACGAGAGAAATCAGTCTTTTGTGTGTGTAGAAAATAGCGTATCTTTTTGAGTGAAACAAGCAAAAACAAAAGTGATGTTTTTGTTTTTTGTGCTGCATACATACTTTGCATCCTGATAAATCACTGCATGCCCCATGCACTTGCAAAAGGTCTTACAAAATACAAACTATACTTTGGTGTTTCATTTTTACCTCATTATTTAAGGCTTCTGTAAACCTTTTTTTCTTTTTACAAGATGTCTAATTTTATAAAAATTTGACTCGTTCTGACACTCCGGAGAAGGACAAGCTAACGTTTTAAAAATGCTTTCAAATTTTTACATTTGCTCAGACGACACCCAGATTAAAATAAAGTAAGTTATTCCAGTGTACCAAAAAATTGTGTGGAAATTAACTTTAATGCACATAGAACATCTGTTCAATGAAAAGCTTAAATAATGAAATTACAAAATGGTCGGAGATGCTGGGGAACTTTGTGATTTCCCAGAAGAGCTGCTCATGAATGATTAAACCTCTTCCTGCTTCAGTTACAGAGTATTTACAAGAAGCACTGAAACTGAAACCCCCCCCCCCAAGAATCCACTCCGTGTGGGAGGCCGGTGCCATGAAGTTCACACTCCCCTGTGTTCAGCTCCCACCTTCCCTGACACGCTGCTTCACCTCACTTCACAGTTCAGCATGGCGAGTCGGCTTGTGTTTCAGGTGGTGGTGGAGGGGGGGGGGTTCACGTCGTCGCTGCACCCACAACATCACAGACGTACGGTAGCTGACTCTGGGCTTTGTGATGTAACTCTGCTGTGGTTCTGATCGGTCTGATGATAAGGCCAACAATCATCCGGGACACGAGAGGCCCCGGGCTCTCGACACCCACGGCTGACTCATATCACGTATGGTATCAAAGGATGCAGCCTGCTGCAGCGGCCTCGCGTCTTACACCTCAGCTGTGACACCCAGTTTAGTTTTTCTTTCGTCTTTTAAAGCTGGGTTTACACATGATTATAGAAACTTCTTAGAATAAACAAATTATTCAAAGTTACTGTGACCCTCCTAAAGAAAAACCGCAGGCGGATTAGCAGTAATTGCTTGTGGTTTTGAGAAGACAGGCTTGCATTTTAAGTCTTTGTTTTTATGTCTGAAAGCAATAGTTCAACGTAAAAGTTCAACGGTAAATAAAAGGCTACGGCAAGGTGCTAAGCTGGTTAGCATTTTGTTCAACTCAATAACTTAAAATCAGAAATCATAATATTTAGTCCCCCAAACCCTATCACTCCCATTAAAAGTGTCCTCCGCCCCGTCTGTTAACATAAAGTCCACTGCCAGAAACTCAGGAGTTTTTGATTCAGATTCAAGCTTCAAACCACAAATCACAAAAGTTGTACAGTCCTGTAAATTAGAACCGTCTCCAACGTCAAAAGAATTCTCTCTCAACCTGACCTGGAAAAGGTAATTCATACATTCATCTTTTCAAGACTTGATTACTGTAACTCCCTTCTTTCTGGCCTCAACCAAGAGTCCCTCTCTCGCCTCCAACTAGTTCAGAATGCAGCAGCTGCTTCTCACTGGTTTTAACAGACCCTGGCTTCTCTCCACTGGCTCCCTGTACGTTTAAGAATTGATTTTACTGATCACTTTTAAAGCACGTATGGGTCTGACCCCAACATGTATAGAGTCAATGTTGACCCCTCATGACCCAGCTCACAGCCTTAGTCGAGGCTGAAAACTAAAAGTGACCATTCTTTCTCCATCCGGTCCCCTCGGCTTTAAAATGACCTGCCTGAGGAGATAATCTCTTTTAAATCACTTCTTTTTATGTGATGTCGTTTTTCTGTTTTATTTTTATTTGTTGATTTTACTAAATTATTTTACTACCTTTTTTAATTTGAATTAATTTATTTCTTAGTGTATTTTTATTGTATCAACGGTCTCACTGAGCTTTCTGTTGTTGTTATTATTGCCTCACTTTTGCTGCTTTGTCTGTCAAAGCACTTTGTAAACTGTGTTTTTAAAGGTGCCATATAAATAAAGTTATTATTTTTATTATTCCAGGGAAATAACTATTGGCAAGAAAGTGAATACTGGTGTATGTGATTTCCCAAATGTCAATATGTCACAAAACTTTTGCTTCAAGATTTCGTTTTTAATTGTCTCCTTAAACTCACAACTAAAGATGAGGCTGCACCACATTCAGACTCTTATTCCACATAAAGAGTGGGACCCTCTGTGAAAATAACCCATCCTCTCTATTTCAGTTTCTCAGAGCATTTAGTGATAATTCTGTGATCCCTTTCTGCCACAGGTACATGCTTAATCGATATCTGTCCTGGGGCCCTGAATTACAAAAGCAGCCCCGTGCATCTGTGCAGAGAGCTGTCCATCAGAAGCAGGTCATGATGTATCATACTACTACTTCCACAGACACTAAGTCATCGAGGCACACTGATAAATCCTGTTTGATGTTTGATCCTCCCATGCATTTCTTTAAAGGGAAGTTTGGTTTGCAACTCTTTGCCAACTCGTCAGCTTTTCACTTAGATATGCATCAGATGGGGGACAAAAAGTGTTTTTCTTTCCCGCTAACCGATGCCTTCTTTGGCTGCCTCTTACCACGTACACTGTAAAAACTGTGATTGGTGTTAATCACAGTTTTTACAGCTGTGTTTTCTTTCTAACATCCTCCTGTTCCTATTTTCATCTGAGCTCCACGAGGACAAATCAGCTTAACACCATCACTATCAGACATCCGCACTAAATCACTGATAAATAAACCGTCATCATGTTCGATTCCGTACTTTCACCCCAGAACATTTTATTAATCGAATGTCCTACTAAGTTATTCGTATTTAATTCAGAAGTCTTTAAAGCTGCTATACCACCATAACAAATGACTGTGTGTAATAGGAAAGCGGTGACTCGTAGAGACAAACCCACAGAGAGACATCAATCAACTCTGAAGTCCCAAACTGTAATATTTAAAGGGTAACTTCAGGATTGTTCATCCTATGTGTGTAAGTGATGATGACAACAGTTGTAGAAATTGGTCCAGTACTGAGGTAGAACGCTGCAGACGACAGAAGCGAATCGGGCTGCAAGGTAATCTAAAAGTGTTTTGACAGATTGTTGTGAAAAGTGTCATTGTGGCATTATGAACAGCGCCATACATAGAAATAAACCCTTTTTCTTTACCTAACCATGTCAGACTGAAAGGGTTTATATTAAAAAGGGATGTAATGGCAGTGAATGAACATAGGGGGCACTAAATAGTCTTTAGTGGGGCATTTGGATTTCGAGTTTTTGTATAATTTAAAGGAGGATTCCTTCCCGTAACCACAGGGAGAAGTGTGCCCTGGGAATCGCTGAAGGAGCCTTTTCATCCAAAGGGCGATACGTTTTTAAAAGCTTCCAGAATACAACCGGGTTTTACAGAATAGAGCTTTGAGGTTTTCGTTTATTGAGTCCACCACAACCACCTACAGTAGAAAAAGTGATACAATTTCAACATTCCTATATTTGGTTTTATTTTTTGGATACTGACCTAAAAAAGTGGCTCGCTGCCACTGAACAATTGAAACTGTGGAGTATGGTACAAAGTTCGAATTGGCCATGACAACCATCATGTCGATGAAGATGCTCAGAGTGGCAATCCCACAGTTTCTGTTGTCCCAATCCAAGCATGCAGGGAGCAGAACATGCTAACCTGCTAGCTCTTCCTTCCCCCTGTGTGATAATTCAGATTCTTTCACACACTTCAGTGGGAGCGTGTTCCTTCAAATGAAAGGGGAGGTACAGGTCAGTAGTATCCTCCTCATTTATTCGGGAGGATTGTACTCCCAGTAAAACGTGGGTTCTTGCTACACGGGAGCAGTCGACTGGTCAAACTGGAGGATCTATTGCGCTCTCATGGAGCAGCACTCCCTGTGTGGGTAAGAATCTGAGCTATCACTTTAAGGTGTTCGTGTTACTGTTCTGTTCTTCACTCATGCTGCAGCATGGACGGTAAACAACCACACATCATTGCTGTTGGCCGAACCCGGAACCGAATCGATGCTTTTCTCCATCGTCGTGGAGAAACAGCTCATCCCTGGCCAAGCCACCAGCACGTTGGATGCTTTTGACGAACTGTTTCAATCTCAACACGTGTTCGAGCCGTCTCACGATGAGTAACGTTAATGTCACAACGACAGATGAGTTACGGTCAGAAGTCTTCAACTGGGTTTAAAAATGTGTTTCAAGCTGAACATGAGGCCCGCCAGGCCTTCAATAGGCCTTCAATAAACTCATTTAAGAAGCGGTCAGTTTCTACCCTAACACCAGGTTTAAGGTCACATGATCGGGTGTTCGTGAGAAGGATTTTTTATGCTGCAAACTCGGTCAGATAGTGCAGAAGTTCTGAACCCGACTCTCCTCACTTCTCTATACATCCAGTGGCCGTGCTCCAGTTTGCAGGAGGAGAGAAGATGCTATCACACAGTTTCTGTTTGAAAGTGGTTCTGCTGATTCATTACCAGAAGTCTCCTCAGCGTTTCCCTGACCTACATCGTTCATTCTGGGCTGGCTGTGTAGGTGTGCTTACCAGTCTTTTATATGACTCTGAGAAGTAAATCAAAGTTGAGGCTGTTCATGATGATGAGTCAGTTTCTTAAACAATAACAGGACCATTTCAAGACATTATAAATAATGATCCGTTTTACTTTGGTTTAGATTGACAAAATTATCGCTGGTTTGTTTTGTGCACTGAAAGAAGAAAGACAAAAAAATCAAGCTTCAGTTGCAGATTTTCATACCAGTGCTTTTTTTTTTTTTTTTGCCATAAAAGTAACAAATAGTGTACTGTTTTCACAACCACATCAAAAGGTTCCATAGGAGAACAAAGGGTTTCACACCTTTGGGTGTCAGCTGGCTCATCTCACTCAGAGGAAGTATTGCTTCTTCTAGACACTGACAGGTCAAAATGGGGCCAAGTAAAAAAAACAATGCTTTGTGCAAAACAAAAGTAGTAACTGTCATCCAGTGTGGGAAGGCCTTCGTATGTTTGAAATGTATGTCGCCGTAACGACAGGATCTAAGGCAACGAGAAAAGTGCACACACAGGTAGAAAGTAACGAGTGGACGGGGACCAGGAAAGACCACAACATCTTATCTACAGATCGACATCTTTAAAAATTAGAGTCAGTCATAGCGGAAATGCACCGCAGATCTTGCCAACACACACCAACACAGTCCGCCTGCATATAAACACAGAGAGGAACGTAGACACGACGAGACAGCACAGGAGCGCCTCACTGTTAAAGTCGGGCTCTGCAGGCGAGACGAACCATGCTGCTGGTGAGTGCTTCAATCTTATCCATGGCCACCAGATCACTGTTCACAGGGTGACTACAGGGTTCATGATGGGACATGTACCAATGGGATGTCAACCCTTTAAATGCAAAGTTAATGTATCTAATGCCTCCAAACTGTTGAAAGACAAATCTTTTTTGTGTAAATGTATTTCTTCTTTGTTTGACATGCCTTCTAACCGATAAAGTCCTTGCTGGTGTTCTGGCGTTCAGGTGTTGAGAGCTCTGCTGGTGCTGGGTCTGACGGTCTCCCTGAAGTTGGGGCAAGGAGCCAGACTGAGGGGCACGTCTGTGAGACTGGTCCTGGATCCCTCAGTGCCGCCTCAGTTCGGCAGGTCCGCCTCGACCATCGCCAACATGTCTCTGTCTCCGTGGACGTACAAGTGAGGCCTCGCCGGTCTTTCTCCCATCGCTTTGCACAAGCTGGTGCCAAAGAAAAAACACCCGTTTGTTCGGCGGTTCAGTTCTCAGTTCTGGACTTTCAAAGCCTGTGTTCCCATTCATAAAGATGTGTTTCCTCCCTCTCCAGAGAGTCCTGTGTGGCGTCTCGGTTGCCTCGGCGGATCTTTCATGCCGTGTGCCTGACCTCTGGCTGTCTGAGCCTGCAGGGGGGGGGAGAGAATGCAGCCCTGGAGGCCAAACCCATCTACCACCAGGTCCTGGTCCTCCACAGGTGAGCCACTGCAGTCTGTGTAAAAGCAGCTAATGATGTAGTTTTGGCCTCTGTTTTTGTTTCTAGTTGAAGTTACTGTGCTACAAACGTCGGTATGTGTAAAAAAACACAGTAAGGTCATCGAGTGGGTCCACCAAACAGAGTGAATGTAGTTTGGAGAGCATTTTCTCTCCTAATGTGATGCAGTTCCTGTTGAAACAAGCTGCTGTGCAGCAGTTATTATGAATTGATGGCAGAGAAAATCCGTTTTTATTGCTGGATTTTTTTATTGTATTTCAGATTTTTTTCTCATATATTTTATGTCCGCAAATTTGTAATTTTTTTTTCATTAATTTGTCACAACAATCTCAGAGACGTTTTGTCCCCCGACTCCGTAAAATACTAATACACTAGTACAAGATGAGGTATAGTTTCACTGTTTCCTGGACGTAAGTAGGGTTTTTATGTACACATAGATTACAAGAACACTGTATTGTTCTGCACATTAGCCTAGCTTAGCATCTCAAAGATTTTAAAAAGAAGTGCCCATAGACACACCTTTAAAACTGACTGATTAACACATTGCGTTGTTTGTTTAATCTACACAAAAACAGAAATGTAAAAACAGCAATATATGGACTTTATGCTAAGCTAAGCTAATTGTCTCCCTGCTCTAGCTCCGTACAGACATGAAAATGGTATCGATCTGCTGGGCAGCAGTTCTTTTAATTTGAAGGCAAAGGCACAAACAAATGTTTTTATAGCTGAGTTTTTAATTCATACCAATACAAGGTGAGGAATCCAAGAGTTATTGAACTGTACATACAAGAACTGTATTTTTCTACCATTTAATAAGTTAGTGAACATTATGGGATGCATAGTTGATAAATAAGTTGGGAAAAAGTGGTAGGAATGTGAAAACCCAAACTAATCTGGTGTTTACCATCCCATGTCAAGGAATTGTTGGCATTTTTAACAGAAGTTGCATTCATCGCATTAAACTGAATGGAAACACACGGGATTGTATTAGATTGTCTTGTTGACTTTAACTTGTTTCTTCCTCGTCTTTTCTATGTGATTCCATTTAAGGATCTCACAATGACATCGTCTGTGTTTTAATCAGCACTCACTCATTTCTCCATCCCGCTCCAGAGTCTCCAAGCAAAGGCCCGGTAACAGGAGGAGGAAATGGTACGGCTTCAGACTGGGGACGGAGGTGATCACAGTGGGCTGCACCTGTGTGAGGCCCAGTGTCGTCCCACAGCAGCCACACACAGGACTCTTGTGATGGTAGCAACTCTGTCAGCATATTGTCAATGTTTTACCACTTTCTAACTCAAACTTCCAATATTACTTTAAGTTTTCACTGAATCATCTTTTATGTATTTCCCAAAAGACACACAAAAGGAATATTGTTGTACCGCTTTCTAATGTTGCCTTTAACATGTTACTTATTACTTATTACTTATTACACTCAAAGACCTGCAAAGAGCTTCCTTCTGGCCCCTAGTGGTGGAAATGCTAAATGCAGTAGATACAAGTACAGTGGCTGTCATTTACTGTATGTCATTTACTGTAAGTCATTTTCTCAGTCATGAAAAGGATGTCGTTGGAAATATTTGTATATGCTATATTATTTGTGTGTGTGTGTGTGTGTTTGTGGGGGGGGGTTAATCGTAAAAAAAACCTCACCTTTTAAAAATAACTCTGTTCTTATTTTATTGTAAACAATATCAGAATGCTCTATTAAAGTTTTTAATTCAACTCTGATGTCTTGTGGGCTGTGAAAAACTATTATAATTTGATGAATAGGACATGGATTTATTTTGTAATTTATTTAAAAAAATATTATTTATGTTGGTGAATTTTCATGCAATGACTAATATCCTCTAAGCGTCCTGTAAAAGTTCACACTATAGATTCACATTGATGATATTTATGGCCTGTGTTGTGGTCTTATTGTAATGTTTCATGGATGTAACCTAAAAAATAATCTCACATAGGGAGCCAGTGTGTACAGTGTGTACTTCAAATCATTTTTACTTTGCTTCCTCTCTAACAGATATTGCTATCAGATTGCTTTATTTTCATCTTTACTAAAAAGAGAATTATTATTAACCTTCTATTCTAGCATCTATATTAATATGTCAAATTTCACTGTCACATCAAATATCTATTTAAATACTTTCATTTATATTATTGGTTTGAATGACCTTTTTATTGCCCCGAGTGTACAAGTGCATGCAAAACATTGCGCCATCAACGAACACACGAGGAATGAGGAGAACCAGAGTTCAGTCAAGCCGTTTTTACTGACCATGCCAAAAAAGATACAATCAACCCAACCTCGAAGATACACAGCGACATCACAGCAAGTACAACCACTCCCCAGACACAGTGCAAACATGTTAGACTCCTCAATCAAGTCAGTATGACTCAACAAGCAAAATTTGACTTTTCCGTTTTACTCTTTTCGGTTTACATTGCTTTGAAAACCAAACACTGACAATCAGAGCATAGGGACACATGCCAAAGCAAAGTGAGACTGCTGGTTAGCCAGATTCCCCCCCCCCCCCCCCCCCCCCCAAAGAAAATCCTCATCCTCATGACCAAATCTGTCCAAATTCTGAACTACGTCACTTCTTTGCCTCCTTGTGATGTTATTGTTGTTTATACTGTATATATATATATATATATATATATATATATATATATATATATATATATATATGCTGTCCTCCATGTGTGTGCACATGTGCTTTTGAGTTGTGCTTAATGAAATAAGAGTGCAATCAGTGCTCTAAATCTAAGACTCAAATGCATGTCACTGATCTACAACTAGACACTACAGTTCAAAGTTTTTTTTTACAAAGAGCCAGGAAATGGCAGAATGCAGCACAGCTTCCTCCCCCTCCTCAAACCTTTTTTTTTTGTTTCTCTTACTCCCCCTGGTCTGATTCTTCCCTTTGATATTCAGAAACCATATCGTGAGATTCACTGAGTCTCTGTCCGCACAGGCCTCCCAACAGACAGACACAACAATCACACAAAATGCATGAGAGCGGTGGAGCGAGGGACATCTTTTTTTTTTAATAAGGGAAACAGCAGAAGCGTGTGTGTTTGTGTGTGTTTACTGGTAAGTGTCCTGTAAATGAAAGCCTGGGGCAGCCTGGGACTCTTAGCTTTGTACTGGTTTGGACTGACTAGAACTTCTAAACTATATCCGTGCGTCCAGCTTTTTGTTTTGTTTGAGCACATCACACATTTGTCATGTTTTCCCCGGTAACAGTTTAGATCACAGCTCTCTACTCTGTATGACTGGCTGTGTTACAACGGTCACGACTCCTGATATAAAGCATCAAGTTATAATTCCCTGCTGCAGAATTCAGAGCCGTGATTTAAATGTGTGCATCTTTTGCCTCGATGCTTTCGTTCCTCACCAATCAACCATTGATGCCCCTCTTTTACAAATGTTTATTTTGATCCCCCACTTTTCCTTTAGAACAAAGAGACAGATTTATTTTTGAGTTGGCTAAACTTTGTACAGCTTGTTCAGAATCGTGACAGCACACATCAAATGTGAAAACTCCCCGTTCCCCTTTGTTCAGTTGCTTTTGTGTTCTTTTTAAAAATCTTTCCTGCACTATTTAGATTTCCTTGGTTTTTGTTATTTTATTTTTTTATACCGATCATAAAAATCCCAGTCCCGCTCTCTCTTCTCTCTCTCTCTCTCTCTCTCTCTCTCTCTCTCTCTCTCTCTCTCTCTCTCTTCTGTTCTTCTCCATTCATCTACCGGCAGGCTTCCTCCTTCATCTCCTTGTTCTTCCTCACTTCTTCCGCGTGTTTGTCCTGCCAGACAAACACAGAGACACGGCAACGTTAGCGTTCATGAATAAATTAGCATTAATGAGGGAGACGCCGGCAGAACAAGGCGATGACTCAGCGACTGTTCATGAAGAATTGAACAGAGTGGGGAGAACTAAAAACTCTTTTCCACCTCATATAATATTCATGATGACTGATCAAGCCTCTGAACAACATTAGAATGGAAATGCAAGCCCAGGCTTGCGTCATTTACACTGAAGAAAACATTTTAGGTTAAAGGAAATTTTGCTTTATTACAAAGAGTAACATGAGAAGATCGATACCACACACGCTAACTTTGGAGGTGGAGCTGTGAGGCAATTAGCCTAGCTTAGCATAAAGACTGGAAACAGGGGAAACAGGTTGCCTGGTTGTCTCTCAAATTAAAAAAAAGCCCATACCTACACCTCTACGACTAACCGATTAACACATTGTATTGTGTTTGTTTAATCCACACAGAAACAGTAATGTAAAAATGACAATATATGTTCTTTGTGCTAAGCTAAGCTAATCGTCTCTCACCTCTAGCTCCGTACTTATCGCACAGACATGAAAGTGGTTTCAATCTTCTCATCGAACTGTTGTTCGGTCCGCAAATGAACACCTTTCTCTAAAAGTTGAGCTATTCCTTTAATAGTTCCTCGATTACACTGCGAGCATCGGACAGATCAGGTGTGTCTCTTTGATAAATGTCCTCCAAATCTTGTTTATGTCTACACAGAAGCCCTTACTGCTCTGAGGGACTGATTTTTCATCAAATCCATCATCATTTGTATGGAAACAACAAAATTGTACATCACCAATAATGTTTTTTGTGTGTTAGAGTGGATCTTTCATAAAGTGGGAGACCTTGAGAGCAAAGGTCAACTGGACCGTACCTTCTCCTGCAGCCTCTCCAGCATGGCGGCCAGCAGGGCCTCTCTGTTCTCCTTGTTGGCCTCCATCTTTTGCTCAAGCTTCTCCTTGGCGTTCTTGATGAAGTTGTTGTTCTCCTCAAAGGCCTTCTGGATCACCTCGCGCTCGTGCTCCCTCTTCTCCGCCAGGTGCTTCAGCAGCTCCGCCTCCTGGCACTAGAGGGAGACAGAGAGCACCGACGGTAAGTCAACAGGGGGATTTAAAAAATCCTCAACTATTAGTGGGATTTTAGTACATCACCGTTTTACAACTAAGTCCTGCCCACTACGAACCAGAGAAAATGGTGAAAGCTCTAATATGAAGGAACCAAACCTGTTGCGACTTATTCATCACTCATAGTAACAATCTGATTGCAGGTGTGGCGTGAGCGCTCTGTTGCAGGCCAGCTATTATTGTTCTCTCCTCACCTCTCCCTTCCTCTCCCTCTCTCCACCGTCCTCTTTGCTTGATGAATATGAGCCAGCGTGGGTGCGTCCTTTCATGATTGCCCTTGTGCTTCCATGTCCCTCTTTTTATCTTTTCCATCCTCCCTCTGCTTCCTCCACCCAGTCCAACACTCCCCCCCTCTTTCTTTTCATCCATTTCCACCCTATTTCCTCCTGAGTTGATAAATCACGCTGCCCACAAAGAGCGTTGTCCGATGTTTGACAATGCCTGGATGAGCAGCAGCTGGGGTTAGGGTTACAAGTTTAGGTTGAGGGCCGGTCCGGTTGGGTTCGTCGAGGGTATGACAATAGCCCCCCACCCCACCCCTCCTCCGCTCCTCTCACCTTTCGCCTCTCCTCGGCCGCCTCCAGCTTCTTCTGGATCTCCTCCAGGGACGGGTCGCGGCGCTGTGGCATGGAGCCGTTGAGCTCTGGCACCCCGTCAAAGGACGGGGGCTTGAGGATGACCTCGAAGGCCTGGCCAGATGTCCGCTTATTCAGCTCAATTACCTCCACGTCTTTGATGACGCACCAGCCCAGGTCCACCGCATCTGTGTTGGATTGTGGCCATGTTTAGAATCTTCATTTGCTATGCAGTTTTAATACACTATTACACATCGTCAATGTGATTTGTGGTGCAGCGTGTGGTTTGTGGTTTACCTACATCCCTTCTACAGGCCTCTGCTAAGTGCTTTGGAAACAATAACTCCTACATTTCCCAGAATGACTCGTGCGTATATTTGGCTAGAATACTGTAAGATCGTTTACATGCAAGCTAAAGTGATTTATTGTTACCTTCTGCCTTGTATGTAGGTTTGTCTGCAGTCTGTGGGTTGAAGCAGGCGCAGAACAGAGACACCAGGGGGAGCTCCTTGACCTTCTCTTTGTAGGCTGAGGACACACACACACACACACACACACACACACACACACACACACACACACACACACACACACACACACACACACACACACACACACACACACACACACACACACACACACACAGAACACACACACACATTACAGTTGTGTTTCCATCACTTAAGAGGACATTACATCCACTTACATTCATTTCATGGAGACTTACCCTGACCCTAATAACCACTACCAGCCTAATCCTAACCCTAACCCTTATCGCTCCCAACCTAACCTAACCTAACCTTAACCAAAACCCAACTTGAACTGAACCTCAACCTAACCTTAACCCCAACCTCAACCGTAACATTAACTTAAATTGAACCTTTAGCTAGACCTGATCTCGCTCCTAACCAAACCTAACCTAAACCTAAACTTAACCTTACACTTGCCTTAAACCAAGTCGATTCACGTTATGGGGACGTGCATTTTGTCCCCAGAAGGAAGGTGAGTCCCCACAATGTAACTGTGTAAACAGATCTATGTCCCCACAACATGAGTAGTATATACAAACACACATACACAGATATGTAGTAGCTTTGTGATGCTTGACATTGTTTTGACTCTAACTGAACGATTCTGACAGTGAGTCATCCTCATTATGTTGTTATGACAGTCATAACACGGTCAAGACACATGGTTCAGATAATAAAAGTGCACTCTCATTATCATTACCACAATGGAATCATGAGCAGTTTATAAAGGCGAGTTCAGGGAGCTGTGATGGTGTGTGTGACTTTCTGCTGTGGCTGCATTTACCTGCCAGAGTCATCTTCTCACTGCGTATGTATAACTCTCCAGGGATGCTAACGATCCTTCTCAGTCTGTGAGAGAGAGAGAGAGAGAGAGAGAGAGAGAGAGAGAGAGAGAGAGAGAGAGAGGGAGAGAGGACTGAATGAAGCACATTCAAAGGTCATATAATGAATGGGAGAAGCAGTGGCTACGGAGAGAATGAACAGGACGGCAAGCTGCAGTGCAAGCACCTCCCATTCAGGTTTAATTTGACCAATGAGAGAACAGCTCTGCTTCAAAGAATTAATGTGGGCCAAAACAGAGGGTCATTCTCGCCATGGATCGTAAACAAGAACTAATAAATATAAAGACATCATCAAACACATAATATCATAAATACATCATCGTCTTATTCACATGTGAAGAAAGATAGCCCCTCCCTCCTTTAATAAGAGACATAGGCGTTTAAAAGCTCCCTCACTTCAAAATTGCATTCTTGTTTACCCTGAACATGGTTATATATCACTGATCTGTGATGTCCACTTCTATGTCAGGGATTTCTTGTGTTTCCCAGACTGGCGCTGCACAACCCTCAGAGAAGAGGCTTAAAGATCCCTCAGACATGTCTAAAGACACACAAGGTTGTGTCTGATGTGGCTTTTTACTTGAATTCTTCAAAGTTTCTATCCAAAGTGCATGCCGATTTATAAAGTACAGTATCTGAATATTATAATAGGAGTTAGTTCATCGAGATAAGGTGGCGCCAGTTCTCCAGTCGCGTGCCGTTTAACCACTGCAGAAGTAGAGGGCGCTATAAAATGACAGTCAATCGTCAAACAAACGAAAAACATGTAGATGTGATGGAATAGCAGCTCTAGTGACAAGTAAGTCACACGCTTCTTATTGGAAGATGACTGGCTACCAAACTTCTTGTGATCTCACAAACTCCCGCTCTTATGGACGCCCCCCCCCCCCCACACACACACACAGCCGTGACGCAAGAGAGAGGAGCAGCAGTAAGTCGTCGAGAGGATGCAAGAAAGGAAGAGGAAGGCATCAACAATGACAACAGCCTGCTTCACCAGCTGTTGAGCATGTACTTCAAACCTGTGTTGAAGCAAATATGTCTCTGTGATACCGACTATGGCCTGTTAATTATCACATCAAATTATACGCATTCATATTTGACTGGGGGTGTGTGTGTGGGGGGGGGGGGATTCAAGAATACTTTCATTGAAATCTGACTTAATTCAAGCAGTACTTCCATCAAACTGAGTTGCCTTGAAAGAGAGGGAGCAGAAGCAAAGAACTGTCTCACCAGACCTTCCACCACCTGCTCGCACTCTGTCTGTCTCTCTCTCTGTCTGTCTCTCTGTCTCTCTATCTGTCTGTCTGTCTGTCTGTCTGTCTGTCTCTCTCTCTCTGTCTGTCTGTCTGTCCCCTTGCTGTCTGTCAGATGGTCTCATCAACACTGAATTGATGGACATCTGAGGGATGCTGCAAATCGGTCGAGCAAACACACTAGTGAAAGAGATGGTTATATAATGAGAGAGAACAAAGGTTTCCTCACCCCCTGATTTCCTATTTAGTCCAATGACCAGTATAGCAAATGAATATGCGATCATGTTAAAAGATGTACACAACTTCCTTCATCATTGCTGCTCACGATTAATCAAATCAACAAACACTCACAGGTCTTGAATACTTAAATGTCAGCTAATTGGAGAATTTTTTCAGATGTAGTTCTAGGAGCGCCCTGCAGTTCGTTGATCTATCCACAGCTGAGTGCACACGCTAATTAAGTTTGGATTTAATTCTGGTATTCAGTATCATCCCACGAGGACCTAGGTGTTGAAGCAAACAGGCTGAGGAGTGATGGTAAATGAAAGACTGAACTTCTGGGCGAGACATCCCACTGGTTCCTTGTGTGGGCCTAATTTAACCAAACATCTGTGGTGGGATGTGTTTGCCAGAAATGCCCCCCCCCCCCCCCCCCCTGCTCTCAACTAACTCCCCTTCATCTTCTAAGATAGAGTTCTACATAGATGATCATCCAAACCAGTATTCTGGAATATACACTGGTAAATGCTGTATGCTAAAGCCCGGCCGTTACACCCAGAGACAGATGTAATGTGTTGCTTCTTTGCATTGTTGTCCAAAATGTAGGACCTAAGAATATTTTGATTTTATAATAAACATTTTTTTTATATGGTTAAAGAACTAGGTTAAAAACTAAATGTATTCAAAGCTCTGAAGTTGTGTTTCTCCACAGCATCCATGGTGCTGGAAGATCAGCATGCTAACTATGTAGAGACAGCTGTAGGTTGGTATGGCTGGTTTAAAGGAAGTTACAAACTGTAACTGTTAACTTGATGAACAACAGTTTATCCATCTGCCTGCACTTCTGTGCAGAATCTCTGATGGTTATACCTGGCAACCTTACGGCAACAGCGAGAACTGTTTCCCCCTGCTTCCAGTCTTTATGCTAAGCTGAGCTAAGCAGCTACGTAGCACTACCCCACTACTTACTGGAACAAAATAGCTAACTACTGGAAACATTGTAATACATTTTGTAAGTAGCTAAACTACCTGCAAGTTAATGGGAAATGTGTAAGCTTGCAGTGTTTCCACTCCCCAACAATGTTGATTAGCAAGCTTTACAGGTGTTGGTGGCTTTTGAACCTTGGAGATAGCCAAAATTAGCTGTTTCCCCATGCTTCCAGTCTTTATGCTAAGCTAGGCTATTCGCCTAGCCAAGACAGTTGAATAAGTCTTTTCTTGTAACCCTCAGATAGGAAGTAAATAAGTCTGTTCATCAAAATGTTGAACAAATCCTTTAAACTTTGACATAGCTAATAACGTAGTTAGCATTTCATGCTATCAGTATTTCAGCATGTGAAATGACGGAGGAGCAGTGCACTAATGAGACAACCTATGACAAAGAGAGCGGGAGACGTCTCATCACAGTGTAGGGCACACGCTCACCTGACCACCCTGACATGTGTCCCGGTGGGACGACACAGTCAAGGACACACACACACATGCTCACATAGACACATGCTACATAAATGTGCAGATACCTTAAGATGCACAGTTGCGCACACCCATACTAATCAGGCAGTACTGCTATACACTGTTGGAATACACATGCACGCCGCACACAGCTGATCTCATCTTATGGAACCACCCAGGCACTGCTTCCTGCTGCAGGAGTAGGAGCGCTCCTTTTCTTGTGTGTCAATACAGAGAGAGAGAAAACCACGCATGTTGGGAAATTAGCTGACAGTAAAAACATAGTGAAGTTTTTCATAAAACAATTTTATGATATTCATGGGATTTCTTTCCAGGAAGACCATGATCCTTCATGTTTGCTGAAGCTAATATTTCGCATAATATAATAATATTGTACATAATATCCAATGGTTCATAATTGCATGTTAAAATAATAAAAAACACAACTAATTATTTGTTGTACTTGCATACTCAAGTCTAATTTGTCACTCGTTAAATGTTGAATCTTAAAGCAAAAGCTCAACATTTTGGAAAATATGCTCATTCCTTCCTTTATCTAGCAGTCGGTTAGCTTCGCTTAGCATAAAGCCAGCTAGCCTGGCTCTGTCCCTCGGTAACAAAATCTGCCCACCGGCAGCTCTAAAGGTGCATAACCCCCTTATTAAAGAGGCAAATAGTTTTTTTCTTCTCATCTAACGAAATTTTTTTTCCTAAGTTTATTATTGACTCTGTTTCCATTGGCAGTATATGATACACTATATACATTTTCGTATTCTCGCATGAATTCTGAACACAATCTTACACACCTCTGATTATTTGTAATAATATTCTGAGTGTAGTATTTTGATTTCTTATAGGATGAGCTGTTATAACAAACACCAACTTCAAACCACACCTCCCATACCATATATGCATGAAGAGAATATCAAGAATTGGTAAATGTAGCCCTTGACACCCATCTATATCTGACATCTTTACGAGCCATTTTGATTCAGTCGGTTTGGTTTTACTGATTTCACAGAGATTGCGTTTGCAGACTGTTGTCTTCCCATCTTTTCTCACCGAATACCTGCACTTGAAAAGGCGCTGTGCACACACAATAATAAACCTAAAGCGTTGTACAGCCCAAGGTGAAATTAACACTCAATAAAATGCATGTTCAAAACTGACCAAAAATATAACAAGAATAGGAACTTTTACAAACAATTTGTCACACTTGTTTAATTTTGTTGTACCTTCCCGTGTCTTTCTTTCTATCCTGCTTTGTCACACATACAGACACACACACACACACACACACACACACACACACACACACACACACACCTTTTCACCATAAAAGCACGTACAAACTCATTTTCCTCTCCCCTTCCCAAATGCAGACACAAAGCTCTGTCTGCACATATGGCGGATGAATAATAAATGACACATGTTACACAGCGTACAGTTTGTGGGTACACCGAGTTCTCTCCCTTTTGTCAGCAGCAACCACTGCATCATCACTATCCTCACCCCTCGCCCCATTACCCCCTATACCAACACTCGCACATGACCTTCAGTTTTACATTCAAACATAAAAGTTCATGAAGTGAAATGCAGATGTGTGCAGCTGTGTGTCTCGTGATGCAGACTCACCCCCCTCTGGCCCTGTCTTCTCCGCTGCTGCTGATGGACCGGTGACTACGGTTACCCCCGTCTGGCTGCACGGATACAGGCGCCGGGCAACAGCATCAGCATCAACGCTGCCTCCATGACATCACTTTGGAGACGTCTCATTGGCCCGAGACGCGGCCAGCATTGGAGCCTCTCAGCCAATAAGAGCGCAGAGGAAGGATCGGGGGAGGGTTGTGAGCTCTTTGTGCTGTACTGCAGGGTGGGTGGTGGGACCGCTGTTTTATTATATGGCGCAGGAGTGTGTGCGTGTGGGTATGTATATTATGCATGGTGGAGGGTTGAGTGAAGTAGTGTGAGAAATTGGTGAAGATTGTTTCGTCTGTGTGTGTGCGTGTGTGTGCGTGCATCTCAGCAGGGGGCCCAGCTTGGAAGCACGCAGGACACTAAATTATTTAGAACCTGACAGTATATACAAGAACAAGTAGAGAACATTTTGTGAAGCACATGCAGTTCTTCAAAATAACTCTATTTTATATTTGTGTTAAGATCACATATGGTACCTCTACTAGTATCTGAACAACTACTTTACAACTCCTTCTACTACTATCATTACCACTATTTTGACACTACCAAAGTAGAAGAGTAGCTATTGTGTAGGCGTGTTCTTGCTGGAACCTGATTGCATTCGTTTTTGATAAAAAACACTATGGTCTGACTGTATTCTGCTGTTGGGTACATTATTCTATTGCATGAGATGGGCCTTGACTATTTCCAAGTTACAATGATAAATCTACCACGAACCAGTTGCCACACAGTGAACATGGGGTTTTTGGGGATCCTGGAGGTCTGGGGTCTTCGGTCAGTTCCCCGCTTTGATATTCCAGCCTTGCTCACAGACAAAAGTGTCTGTGCGGGTTCACACGTGTGTTATTTGACTTTGCTTTGCAGGTGAGTTTGTGTTTTGAAGCAGCTATGATCAATATTTTATTTAAAAAGTCATGTCGTCCCATGACTACTTGTAACAAGAAAGAGCTCGCTTGTTGTGTCAAAGTCACAGTCATGACCTGATTCTGGAGTTCATTTTAGTGTCTTTCATCTTGTTGTTTTGGTTTTACTGCCCTCAACTGTACTGATTTGATTCACTCTCGCAGCTCTCATCAAACATCAAAACTCTAAAAACCCACTGGACACGACTCAGCACCAAACAGCAGATACAGTTAGCAACTAGCTGGTGAACATTGTGGAGCTTTTAGCTGCCAAATATTTCAGATATATGGTGAAGAGAGAGTGAATATTAGACTTACATCAGGTGACCAGAGACACGACTAAACACCAAATGCTAACGTTGCTCTGTACGTGTGCTGGATGTGTAAATAGAAATGGTTTGCTAATATGTTTATCATATCAACCTAAAAGGTGAAAGTATGTCCATCTTGTGATCACAGCTTGCTGTTTCCGCTGCCTCCAAGTGGCCACAAAATATAATAATGTATTCCGGTATTACTGGACAAGTCTTAAACAAATGGAATATCACTGAATCACCGGTGTCTTCATGTATCCCAAGCTGCTGGAAATGACAGGAGGTCGATTGCCATTTATTTAACTGGTTAATGTTTCACATTTGCCCTAAAGTCACCACAGGGGCTCTGTGGCTGCTGTCCCTAGTGTAATGTAACCCTAACCCTGTTTTGTCCCTGTCCCATGGAGAGCCTGTGCACATCCCTGCTGAATGACCATCACTACAATTATTACTGCAACTGCTGCTGGTGCACTGGCATTAATATAAGTCCACCACTACTAATGAAAAAAATGGTCTTTTCGATCACAATCATTCTTCTAAATATGTGGAGACATCAAAGTAACAAAGGAAAACTGTCTGGATGGCAGAGGGACGTCTCTGTTGTTGCCGCCCTTTGATCCTGCATTCAGCTCACACGACTAACATGATGTCACCACGCTGTCCACGGGCACACGAGATGAAAGAGCTTACAACGCAGGAGGAGAGAGAGGGATATGCATGAGGTCACACTAGGGTGTGTCCTGTTGTCGCTGTCTCTCCCCTCCCCTCCTCTCCTCTCCTTGTCTCTCCTCTCCTCATCTCTCCCCTCACCAACCTCCACTGTCGGTAAATGCATGTGTGACATTAGACATCACACACATCCTGGAAATGAGATCACCAGCGAAAGAGAGAGAGAGAAGAAAAAAAGAACGAGTGAGAGGTGGAGGATGAGGGGGTGAGGACAAGAAAGGAGGAGGAAATAGGATCAAACAGATTATTTCAAGGATTCTGGGAGAACAAAGATGAGAGGGAGGACCAGAGCAGGGGGAAAGAAATAAGGAGGGAGGACCGAGTGAAACAGGGGGCGCGTACTGGGAGCACCCATTGGAGAAGTTAGGAGGAGACGGTTGTGAAAATAAAACGATCTGAGGATGGAAGATGAAGAATCACTAATTTTACAGCTTGTGAACGCAGCTGAATAATGAGATGAGGAAGAAAAAAGGACAAATCAGTTCCCTCTGCCTAGAGGGACTACATGTTACATCTCTGCAGACTGCACAACTGAGGAAGGAAATGGATTTAAATAGATAGAAATTAAAGAAAAAAAGATTAGCTGATGGCCTGGTTAGATTGTCTTCCGCATGATCACTATATGTTAAAAAAATAAATCACAGATGCAAACTAGAAAAGTGCACTCAGTAGAGTGCAGATCTGTGCCAAGTGTGTCTCCCTCAACTCCCCCAAACGAGTCAAGATCACAAAAACTGTGATATTCTAATCTCGTATCTATCTTAAGTGGATCCTAACATTCAGGTTTATTGTTAGCCTTCTTTAGCCTAGCCTAGCAGGTTTAAGAGGAGTGATGAGTCCGCAGGTATTTACGGTATGAAACAGTCAAAAACCACAACCATGAGAAGTCATTGAGCATGTAGTCCTAAATAAGCACAACAAATATCAGTCTGATGGTCAAGCAGTATGCGAGATAAACCATACACACACGTGCATGCACACACACGTGCATGCACACACACGTCTGAACGCATGATCACCCCACAGGCTTACGCCTGGAGGCAATAATAAAGCAAAAGTATTAAAACATTCTTAAAGCACTCAAGTTCTTACACTCACATACATACAAACACACACACACACACACACACACACACACACACACACACACACACACACACACACACACACACACACACACACACACACACACACACACACACACACACACAAACACACAAACACACACACACACTTGCACATTGCCTCCCCACTACCCCGCACTGCAAGCCCTCGTGGCCTGTAAAAACATAAACAGTTGCAGTAGCTTAGCAGCAGCACCAGGGCCCTGTTCTAAAGTCTGACATCATCTCTCAGTGTCCCAGGATGAGATCATTCTATAACTACTAGCCTTACTCACTCTGCTCAAAGTGTGTGTGTGTGTGTGTGTGTGTGTGTGTGCACAAAACGGAGTTTCATGAATAAGCGAGCGGATGGACAGTGTGTACATCCTGTGCAGGTGTCCACTGTAGGATAATTAGATTACTGGTAAAATGCTTGACACAGTGATCCAATTGAAGTTGAAGGGCTTTTACGAGCATTGATTCTGACAGCCAGGATGTGCTATCAAGGGGAAACATGGCAAGTCCACCCCGCTTGTACAGAAAGTGAAGCGCAATCCCTGTCCCCCTGATCTGTGGAGGAGGTTGGCTCTGATAGTGCTTAGCTCAGCTAAAAACTAGGATAAGTGATTTAGGTCCTCTTATAAACAACTGCAAACTTCCAGCTGCATTAATGCTGCATCAACAGAAAAAAAGGATAAACAATGGAAATCTTTACATTTCGGGCATAATCAAAACGTTTAGTTCATGCAAATTTAACTCAATATCCACGAGAAACAAAGATAACTGGTCCCGATATACTCATTCTTTTTTTGTAATAACGTGAAGTTGTCTGGACCTCCTTTGCTGTGCAGATATCAGCTCCTGCACTCTACACTTGTCAAAGGACAGCCTGTCTGGAACAGTCTGTTGCCATGGGAACAAGGAACTGACAGTGAGACAGAAGTCGCTGGATGCCAGGAAAAGTGTGCGTTTGTGTGTATGTGCGCAACTCTCCAGTAAGATGGTCTGGAAGCATTTTGTACGTCTGCACGGGCGATTAACAAAAGGTGTTTGCATTGTTCATGGGTTACTTTCGTCTGATGATGGCACATTGTTTCAAGGGCCCAATACTGCACTTGTGCTAGAACATCTTCTAATGGTGTCATTTGTGACGGCCCAATCTCATCCTCGTTGTAATCATTGAATGTTTTCATCCTGTGTAAAACAATGTGTGTATTCAGCTTTATGCAGTTATTCTGCGTTGCTTGCAAGATTTAACATGAGAAAATGTATCATAGTAAGCATCCTCTACCATCACTGTGTGCTGTAACTCACACACTGGATACAACACCAGCTAATATTAGATACTATATGTATATATAACTTATAACTAACTATATATATATATATATATATATAGTTAAGTGTCTATAGTCTGAATGTTTCTGAAGGCTACCAGGCAAGACACATTCCTCAAGGGGCAGTGAAGTATCCTTAAAGGTACAAATACCAACCTGGCAGCACAGAACACACATCCCGCAAATATTTATACTGGTCTATGGTAAGATGCCAGTCAGCCTCATATTCAAGATATTTTTGCAAGAAACAAAGCCTGCTGATTGGGGGAGGGGTTCCATGTGTTTCCATGGCGGTCCCCATCTTTCTCTGTGAGGCCAGAACAGCTGAAGTTTAATTATGAGCTGCTGCAATTTTGTATCTGATGCAAGCAGTTGAAGTGATTTACTACTTACTACTACCACTACTAGTATATATACTACTATTACTACTAAGAGAAGTACCTGGTACGTGTAGCGAAATTACAAAAATAATTTAATAAGAAAATTCCACTATATCATGAACTCTGTGCGAGATAAACAGGCATATACTGTGTTTTAGTCTAGAGGTGCTGCCATCTTCTGGCCAATCACAGTCATGTATCTACAGGTATATAAGAGGTATATATCAGATCTGTAACTAGTCCCAGTAGTCCTACACTACTGACCTGCCCTGTGGTGATGGCCTCCTGCACCGTTAAAATACACCTGGGCGCTGTTTCAGAAAGTAGGTTTAACAAACTCTGAGTTGACTAACCGTGACCGTTTTAACTGAACCTGCTCTCTGTAACCGGGCCCAGAGATCTGCACTACACATAAATATTCCTTTTGTGTTTTCTTTGAAACACCTTCACCCACTGCCCCTCCAAAATCCCCTGGGTCCATGGGGGTTCTGAGGTCAAAGGTCAGGTGTTCCAGGTATTTTATCTTGCTATTCTCTTTATGCAGTGCACATGCTAAATACAGGGCCAATGTTTGTGTGTGTGTGTGTGTGTGTGTGTGTGTGTGTGTGTGTGTGTGTGTGAGTGTGAGCATACCAAGACACAAGTCCCTCAGCAGCAGGGTCAGAGGTGTAAAACGGCCGCTCTGCAGTGATGAGGCGGAATGACAGTTATGAGTCTCCTGTGTGATGGACGTGATGTACGGGTCAGAGAGGAGGAGGTCTTCTTCAAAGGCAGCGAGGATTTAACTGTTCTCTGTCAACGACTTACCTGTCAGTGTCACTGATGGACCTGCTGTCCACAGTGTGTGATGATGGCGTGGAGACAGACAGCGAGACATTGGACATGTAAGCATTTACCTGCAGCTCTTCCTGAAGCCTTATGCTGCATCTGAAAATGATGGGAAAAGGAATAAATCATGAAAGTATTGTGTGTAACGTCAAGCTGCTTTTAAAGACAATCAACATTAAGTTAAATCCTTTTTATTCCAATTAGTTGTATTTGTCAATGTAAAGATAACTATTTATTTTATTGAACTCATTAAGATTTATATGTGGGCCCAAAGTGGCCAATATTGAATAAATGAATTATGACGATATTAATGACATTATGAAGTAAATAAAAAAATGAAAAAGAGATAAAGTAACAAGTGACAAAGTGAAAGTGAAAAAGTGTAATTGAGAAAAAAACTGTGATGTAATTAAAGAGGAGAATGATTGAATAATAAAGTCTTGATTTAATAGAATTTCTTATATTATTCCAATTAATTCAATTAATATTCTTTGAACCCCCCCCCCCCCCCCCCCCCCAAAAAAAAACAACCATGTACATATATATTTGGGGAGAGACTTTATTTTTCTTACATTTACTGTTTCAGTCACATTGCTGCCACAAACTGAGCTGAAGTAAACTCTGTCACCCTCTGGTGCCTGTAAAATGGATGACTCCATTTCCCACCAGCCTCAGGTTCACTATCGAAGCGATGATCTGAACTAACTCCACTGCTGTTACAGCATCCAGCAGGAAAACATGCTGTGATCTGAGCCCTCTGACCTATTTAGGTGAATTTCATCTGTTGGGTCACCAAAATCTATTCTTAAAAACTTTTTATATCAATTGAAATTGCCCCTTAATAAAGTCAAATAAAACATTACATCATTTTTATATTTATATCTGAAATGATCTTGTTTTTTTCAGTCGACACCACTTATTTGTGTTTTTATGAATTCATGATTGTTCATTAAAAATTCCATCATTTAGTTCCGTACTTTAGTAACACATCAACCCTGTTACACAAATCACTCTTGACCCATAAAAGAAGTCTTCTGATCAACATGGTGCACAAACAGGCACGTCACCGCCTTCTTTCATAACCATGTTTCAGTTATTTACTGTGAAAATTACCTTTGTTACTTCAACATCATATACAATGTCTTAATGTCATGCATGCCTGTTATTCACCATGTGTAGATAATGTGACGCCATCATAACCCGTCACACTCAAAATGATTACATGTTTGGTCACAACGGGGTTGTGGGATTGTGTTTCAACAACACAGAAGAAGTGCTTAAACACAGTGTTTCTGCACAAATGCCACCAATCACACACTACAGTCATTTAGCAGGTGCTTCTATCCAAAGCGACTGACATTTCAGTATCTATCTATACACCGTAGGCACAGCTACGGGAGCAATTTGGGGTTAAGTGTCTTGCTCATAATTCACATGTGAGTGGAGCCGGAGCCGGGGATCGAACCGCCGATCCTCTGATTGAAGGACGGCCCTGCTCTCCACTTAGACACGGTTTAATCATCTCACATTGTATTCAGGTTTGTGCTAAATATCTCTACTTCGGTTTTACAAGAAGTAAGAAAATGGTTGTTTGTGGAAAGTTCCTGGGATCAAATTGAAGATAAGAAGAAAATAAGAACACAGAAGCATTTGTGCCTTGTGGTCAATTACTCAAAAGGGCTATTGGCCCCTTCACTCAAAATGCCCAGTCCCACTTTCTAAAAAGAATCCGGCGCCCATGATGTGTAACAGTTTACTATTCAGAGAAAAGTCTGCACATTACTGTAAAGCTTTGAGCAATATATAGTTTATCATATTACTAATATTGTACAGTGTGATAATGATTACCCTCAATGACAGTTTCATTACAGAGAAACAGGAATTTGACTCAAATGCAGTCATCAGCAGCCCTCACAGTCACAAGCTGATCTGTAAGCAGCATTGTCATGTTTTTTACCAATACAAAATAGTGATGATATAATACTACAGTGATGTAGCAGTGTGTTGTACAGTGCAAAATGTTCAGTAATGTCCTTCGGGCCATCCACGCATGCTTTTCGTGCATGTGAGTGCGTCCCAGTTAGCTCCCGACCGCCGCTCTGCTCTGCACTGCTCTGATACGGCCGACGTCATTGCAGAAATGTTGCGCCCACCCTTTGGTTCCCCCTCAGGTAAACCCTGTTAGTTCTGTCAGCACGTTTGCTGTAGTTTTTACTGTTAGCACTCAGGCGTCGCCATGTTGAGAGCCATTGAGAGTCAATCAGAATCCCTCGGGTTATCTTGCACCTTTAATCTAAGAAATGCTGTACTTGTGAATTTTATTATTGAATGCAAAATGATGCCTCCTACAAGTGCCTTTGATTTAGCTACAAGGAAATGTGAATATGACTGGAAACATTAATAAACTAAAGTAAAGTAAACGAGAATAAAAATGGTGTGAATGAAATGTTCCCCATGTGACTACAGGTTGTATCTCCATGAAACAGTTCAGGGCCACTGCTTTAGAGAGCTGTTTTCTATTTGGAATGGTTGTGAATAGCGTAGACTATGAGAGAGCTGACCCACTTTCCTTGCACTACTCTACCAGTTCACCATGGCATCCATATGGACACCATACGGATTCAGGCCCTCACATGTATCATAAATACATCAAATATATTGCTCTTCATCTGCAAGAGAAGCAGAGCAGATTTATTTACATCCCTTACTAGACGTATTCCCCTTCTTACAAATGCACCATGTGCGAGTATGCTCTTAAAAGACGTAAGCTACGGTGGCCCTGAGAGCTCAACGCACTGCAAATAGACACAACACAAGCAGACGTAGAAATATCGTCACCAACTCCACAGCACTCAAAAACACTTGCAACACATAAAAGCATTCATTTTGACGACACATGTTTATTTCCTACTTGTGCTTGCATGATGAACCTTAACAGTTTGCCTCCCTTTACCCATGTTTGGTAAGCTTTTATAGTATAATGATATATATTACATTTCAATTCCACAGCCTATTACATCAGTTTGCAACACAACATTGAAAAGGAAAAAGGAATTTGTGAAAGTTTAAAGTGCCACTCCTACTGGACCACATCACCAACGCTGAACTGTTAAGTAATAAAATGTCATCATCCCCTCAAATCTTGCAGAAGCAGAAGCTGAGGAGCACTTTTTTGGAGGTCCAGGCCATCGGCCAAGTCTTTGTGGATGTGGAGGAAGAGAAGTTGATCTATGAGTTGTGTTTTCCCTGGAGGGGGCGGGAATGATTGAAACATGGCCCTTTGGACCCTCTTCTTCCAGCAGCCTTGACCCCGCCCCCTCTGCACAGGTTACCAGAGCAACCAGTAGGACACGACCCATCACTGGCTTCCCATCTGCAAATGCAGCCAATTGTCTAGCCAAGTTAGAAACACCACCAACATAGACGTCTGCTTAGTTCTGGGAAGGTTGGTGCACAATGGCTTTATCACCGCTTTTAAACCGAAAACAACAGCTGCATACTGGAAACAATGCTGAACCAAAACAGTTGTAAAATGACAACAATGAGCTGAAAGACACTAAAACCTTCTGTGAAGGAACCACAGAGTCCATAATTCTGGGCTTTTGACACCATATGAGTGACCCTTTTAACATTACGAATAACAATTTCATCAATCGCTTGTCTTGGTGAGCCTTTACGAGCTGACCTGTTTTTTAAAGGGTAAGTCCATCTGAGTTCTTTTCAGGGGTTTTCAAATGGAAACGCCCACTTGTGCCCACACACAGCTTAGTCACCGTTAGCTGCGCTAAGTCTGGAAACAACTAAAAGTGAGCTTGTATGTGGGCTTTACGCCCCTGTGCTCCAAGATTAAATGTTTTTATCAATGGAGTCTTGTGGCATTAAAGAGAGCGACATAACAGCTTCGTCTAACAGGGCCTTCTGACGGCAAGATAAAGTGATGGGGGAGGGGAGCAGCACAATATTGCTGGTGTACTGCTGCCTCAATCAGGTATTTCGTATGCGTTATCGTGTGACTTTCGGGTTCGGACTAATGTGGTGTCCACGCAGCAGTATACTGCTTTGCTTCAGTGCCGGTACTCCTGTCTCATGCAAAGCATGCTGACCGCCATCTGAGTGACAGTATACACTGATTATATGGATGTATATGTGTAGCAGCTTCAGCATGCAAGAACCTACGTCAGGTTACATGGGACCTGACGTATGGAGATGGAGTTGTGGAAATAGTATTTTCACGCTAAAACATACATACTTCAACCAAAATGTGAATGTTGGGATTTGAATACATAAGGAACACCCCTGGGAAGTCTCCCCCCTTACAAAATAATGGTCCCACCATTTAAAGTGCCTTCAATGCTGGAAGGGGTCTGTTTGTTGGTTTTAGGATAACTACTGTAAGTTAATCAGTGAAGAAGAGAACAACACTTAAGTTTGTCTTTCAGCGCGTGTGAGAGAGTCTGATGAGGGACTCCAGAGTTGCGGTGAGTTTTGAAAAGATGCACAGCGAGCAGAGTGGAGAAAAAGCTAATGGAGAGACACCTCCCCACTGACACTGCAACAATTATCTTTGTTCGCCTCTCTGCTGCCAAAAAACAACTGACCAGGACAAGTGACCTCCGCACAGCAGGGGAGAGACACAAAGACAAAAGGACAGAGAGAGAGAAAGACAGACTTTTGAAAAGACGGAGAAAGAGCAGCAGATAAAGAAAGCGACGGGGGACAGAAAGAGTAACTTGCTGTTTGCACACACACACACACACACACACACACACACACTCACACAAATATATATATATATATATATATATACACATTCTCCTCCACCCCAGCTCCAACTATCAAACACACCAAACTGACCTGTCAACTTGTTTCCCCCCCACCTGTTTAATAAACGACTTCCCGCTGCTGTAACAAAGGCACATTTTAGGCCAGCGTCCAGAATTAGAAACAGAACCAGGTGGTGACCCGCTGAACAAACAAAGAGTCAGGGTCAGTCAGGGCGGACCTTTGACCCCTCTGGCAAATAGCTTGAACATTTTCTCCGAGGGACGCACGCGGTCTTTTCGTCTTGAGACTGAGCATGTGTTTTTGGGGGTCTGCTGTCAAGGCTCATTTAACAAAACGCACCGTCCATTTAGGGCTACTGTTAACCTCCTGCAGGGTGGCTGTGGGGGAATAACGGTGTTGAACCTCAGCTGTGAACTGTGTAAACATGAACAGTGACCTGAGAGGAGACAGAGTGCTGCAGGGATGACGTGTTTTTGTGGGCTAACCTGGATGTTAGCATCTCACCGGTTGCCCTGACAAGAAGCCGATGGGATTTTTCCACATGGCTTTTGGATTATCGCAGAAAGTAAGCTCTGCGGCAAACCAGCTTTTACCATACTTACACATTTTGGTCAGCAAGATAATCTTCACAAATTAACACCACTTTTATGAGTTTTTGAAGCGTGGATGCAATCGGCAGCAGTAAAAAGAACCACACCTCGGTCACATGAGCGCGAGTGAGCACACTGAGGCTGTGAAGGCGGACGTGTTGTAGTCTCATTAAGACACTTTTTAAGATGCGTAAATGCTTCACAATTCCCAAGTGGGGTATTTACAGACGTATTTTATATCGTGGAACAAAAATGTTGTTTTAACCACAGACCTTATTTCAGGCATCTAACCAAAAACACATTAAAACCTGTTTTCCTCCAGACGAGGGAACCGGTAGTGTAGAAATGCTGACTCATTTTCTGGTTTAAGGACTCAACTTGGGGGATTTTGCGTCACTCTAACAAGGTCAGGGTATCTGTTATTACTGTAGGACTCACTGCTTTATTGACTTGAATATATGTTAAAGCCGCACTAATCAATATTTGTATATTAACAACGGTTGAAACGACTATGTTGGAGAATGGAGAATCACCTGAATCTGCAGTTCCCATCAACCCTAAGAGCTTTATAACATCTTTCAGCTTTTTTTATTTTGACTCTGCACACCTTGACCATTTCGACTCACTCTCACGGCTCTCATGAGTGTTGTTTCCAGCGGCAGCAGGAAGCGGTTTTCAGCGAAAAAGCTCTAACAGATCACAGTACACAACCTGCCCAACAACAAACATACAAAGATGGCAACTAGCTAGTTAGCATTTAAACAGCTAGAGACAGATAATTCCCCCGGATTGCATCCAACTCAACACCCCTCTGCTCACCACTCTGTTTCCAAGTACTTTGGAGAACTACGGTGGCCTAATTTCTGCCAATAAATCCCCCTAAATACTACATGCTGTTCCTTTAATAAACACATAGACAGCAGATCAGACCCTGGCTGCTTGTGTGACACCTCTAAAATGTAGCACTAAGCTAGATTCATTGTGTGGGCTGCAGTTTGCAGTGCATGGAAATGGGCCGAGATAAAGACATTTGAGTTTAAGTTAAAAATATTGCAGAGGAATAGGAATGTGAGCAGAGTGTACCAACACGTGAAAAGAACAAAAGAAACAAAACAATTCCCCTCTGTGTCTGTTTTTGGCCTCTGCTTATTCTTCAGTCTTTGCTAAAAATGTTGTGTTCTGCAGTGGTCCATTAGGGAATGCTGGGAATTTGGATCTACAATACAGCATAAGCAGTTCCAGTGTCTGGGCTCCTTTTGAATTAGCTACCCAATGGGTGCACTTCAAAAATTCCTCCGCTGAGTCGGTCAGGGGTCTGAATTCTATTTTTAGATGTAATCATATTTCCATCAATTAACCAATTCTGTAAAAATCTATACCTGGTATTGTCTGCCAAAATCCACAACACTGCTTGTCATGCATGGACTGAACTTCATTTCATTTCATTTCAAGTTCGCCATGTGGTTTGAGTCAATCATGCTTCTTTAGCTGGTGGCTAAATAGTGCGTGTCAACCTATAGCGTCAGGGTACCAAAACATATTGGAGATATTGTTTCATGATGTTGAAGTTTGTCCAAGTCTCACCTGATTTTCAGCCACTTCACTTTAAAACTACTAAATCTGGTTCCTGTGAGAAAACACACATGCGGTACAGATGCCTCATAGTATCAAAGAGGTCTATACTGCTGCTTTATGAATTAAAATATGGATTCATTTTGTCACGAGACTGATCTTACAGGCACAAAGCCAAACACATGAAAACATTTTGGCATCTTTTGAAAAGAAGGTTCCTTCGGGGCAGTAATGGTGTTATATGAAGACGGGGAGAAAACAATTAACCATGTCGCTGATAGCAGAATAGCCTTTTGAGGGTCATAAGTCTCCATAATTTACAGGAATTCGGTGAAGAGGTCTGAGCAGACCATTCTGCATTAGTTCAGCGCTTTTATGGGGGCCAAACACAGATGTGCACTTGTGGAGAAGTGAATTCCCCCCACTGTGATCGGGGGCCCGTCACCTGACCACCACACTCTCGTAAACCGAGGCCAGACCTCTGCCACGCCTTTGATCACCTTGCACCTTGAAGAACTGCTTCATATATATCACCGCCTTAAAGGGGGCTCAGAGATCTGATGATCTGACGCATTCCTCACGTGTTCCCTTATAGTGTTTTCTTAGACGGAGATTTATTGACGTTCCATCAACACAAAAGCACAAGTATCAGCTTTGGAAAAGAGCGTTCAGTGAAGGCCTTTTACAAAGGAAGTCTTTCTGGGCCTTTCTGCATGCTGGAACAGCAATAAATCAACAATGAATCAAATGACAAAGAGCAGTGTGAAATGGGTTATTCATCGTGACCCTAAGATAAGTATCAGCCGTGTTATGGTTTTCTTGTGGTTTTGTCCGTTTTATCATCCCAGCTCCTGACCAAAACAAAGTTAGCAGCTACCGGTATATCTAGTGAACATAGTGGAGCACACAGCTGCTAAAGTGCCAGATGTTTCCCTCGGCAGTTGGTGGGGACCAAAACAGAGCTAAAAGAGAGTGAATTTGGGATTTTTAGAGCGTAACATGGCTCTAAATAAATGACTTTGTTGCTTCATATCTGTTTGCTAACATGTCACCTATATACTGTATTAATGTTGTAAGGTCACTTTGTTTTAATCCACCTGTTGTAAAATGTCTGTAAACACTGGAAGTTGAAAAAAAGTTTTATTTTTACATTTAATTATTTCACCTTCAGTCCTGAATTAATCTAACAATCTTTTGACACTATGTATATATTTGAAGGTTTACAAACATTCAACATGAACAGTAAGAGTACCTCTAAAAAGTATGACCTCACATTGGCCTTTTCAGTAAAACCCCTGCAGTGTGTCACATCTTACATTTTACCTTTACAGGTCCCCGCTAGTGTTTCCCCCAGCGGTGCTGTTAAAAAGCAGGAAGGATGGAGGCATTCCTCCATCCAGGGCCTCCTGCTTCTGCCTCTCTCTCATCTCGCTCTAAATCACAGCAGCAGGGCCTGCAGGGGGCAGAGGGGAACATGAAATACTGCTGCTCTGACACGCATTAAAGACCGTGACGATGCTGCTCGCTGTAGGACGACTGCTGGGAGCTGAATGCAGGACAGATACAGATGAATAAATGGATGAGGGATGGATACCCTGAACTAATGCCCCCCCCCCATCCATTGACTCAGGCGGGGGGAAAACGTGAAGAAACCTTTTTACTGAGCCCCCCCCTCAAATAGTGCCTCAACTAGTTTCAGTAAAAAAAGACATGATTATTGTTTTTCATTTGAGGCGAGACTTCTTGAGCCTAATTAGCAGCCAGATATGAGCATTTCAAAATAAATGCGATAAGTCATTTGACATAATCGGAATGCTTATGATTAGCCTCCTCATCTGGTTCCCCGTGGAGCGCAAGAAAAAAAGTTATTGGAAAGTTTCTGAACGGCCCAGGTCTGGTTTGAATCACCTTCAAAAACACACCGCTACTTCTTCCCCGGGACTTCACCGAGGCTTATCATATCTCTGCCTCGCCGTCGATTTGATTTCCCCTCGCTGCCTCCTCTCAGCAGGCAGTTGGATGTGTCAGGACTGATAGGGCAATCAATTAGGAGAGGAGCAGCACTTCAGACAGGACAGTGTGTGTGTGTGTGTGTGTGTGTGTGTGTGTGTGTGTGGTGTGTGTGTTTAAGTGATAAGAATGAGGCATTACAGTAAAGCTTGGTATAATATGAGAGATATGGATTTGGTCCAATTTAGCGCAACGACAGCAAAGCTGTGTGAAGAGAGATTGCAAACATGTGTAATCTAAACCAGCAGTAGAGATAATGAAATACAAGATTAAAATAAGATATGATGTAGCCTGTAAACTGGATTATCTATCATGTCTTTTGAATGGATTCGTTACTTTTGTGTGACCATTTTTGTGTTTTTGTGTTTTTAGTGTATAGCTTTTATATATGATGATTTCAATGTAAAGTGTCTTTGAGTATCATGAAAAGCGCTATATAAATAAAATGTAGTATTATTATTATTATTATTATTATTTTGCTCTGATGGCGGCTGGTCCACCACTTTGGTCCAGACTGAAAGGTCTCAGCTGTTGGATGGATTGCCCACATGGTCCCCAGAGAAACAACCTAAGTCTTTGATGATCTGTCTCACATTGCCATGAGGGTCGACATTTTTGGTTTTGTGTGAAATATCTCAACAACTATTTGACGGATTGCCATGAAAGATATGAAATGTCTCCAGATGAAGTATTGTACTGATGTTGGTGATCTTCCGACTGATATTGAGCGCCGCAAGCGGTTCAAAGTTTTCAATTATCCCCCAAAATACGACATCCAGCATCTACTTGATGCTTTGGCGAAATTCCCAAACGTTTGATGATCAAGATGTTTCTCATGGTACACTATACATACACACATATACAGAACATATGGCAATAAAAGAGGTGACTGAAGAGGAATCTTCATCTGTTTTTATGTTAAAGTGTATCTTTCAGATCATGTTGAGGAGTGTCTATGGTTTGCATGTTCCATATTTGATTGTAAGCGTGTCATGCAGTGTGGGACTCGGACTAGTCTGGTCATGGTCTTGACTCAGTCTCGCCCTGCCTTGGTCTTGGTCTTGACTTGGTCTCAACCCCTCAAAGTCTTGGTCTTGTATCGGCCTCGATGCAGTCTGGTCTTAGCCATGACTTTGAATCGGTCTCGATGGTCTTCACTAGCGATGCACCGATCCAACTTTTTCAGTCACAATAGCGATACCTGGTCTTTGGGTATCGGCTGATAACGAGTTCTGAACCATTCATTAATAAGCTGCATGTATGAGGCAACATCAGGCCTGACTTAAACATTGCTTTGCAAACTTTGTAAAAGAAAATGTAACAAATAAATATAAAGATATAAATGTACTTAATTGTTACTTATTAGAATAACAGTATCAGATAATCAACAAATTGTCACCGATACCAGATCCACCTGTTGAATTCAATATTGGACCAATATCCGATATCAGTATCGGTGCATCTCTAGTCTTGACTGCAGCACTGCAGGTTAGGACCTCTTTATCAGCAAACACAGAATCTGATGTTCGCTTGTTCGCATCTCATTAGGAAGACGTGTGAGAAAGTGACTCATTGGATGTTCAAGGTTTTAACCTGACAGCGACCATAACTATCAAATGACTGTCGACCATTGGCTGTTTCTCAAACTGTCACCGTGGCAGCTCAGAGGACGTGAGGAATGAATAAACTGCACTACAGGGAGTGTGCTCCAAGCATTGGGGGGTTTTATTGGGGAGAGGCCTGGGAGGAGGGCTGGGTGTGAAACGAGTCGGTTTGTGTGTGTGTGTGTGTTTGCCACGTGTGTTTTAAAGTGTGTGTTACAGTGCCTGTCAGGTCTGTTACCTCAGGTCTGCAGAAGCCATGCTTTGTTGGCGCTGTTGCTACTGTTGTGTGTGTGTGTGTGTGGTAAATTGCCTTCTGTCTCCTTCCATTTAGTCTCGGGGCTAAACGTACATGACAGGCCCTCACTGTTGCAGCTGATCTCCACAGCCAACAGCCTCCAGCCTCTGATCCCAGACCAGCAGGGCTCCTCATCCCCGCGCAGCAGGCAGAGGCCGCTACCGAGACTGCTATCACATACTTTAATAGCCAGACAGAAGAGCTTCTGTTTGGTTATCACTCCAAGTTTTAAGGTCTAACTTTAACTTGATGATTTTCAAAATAATTCAAATGTCCGTGCATGGCTTTCCTCACAGATCAGAATTAATGGAAAGGATGAAAGCATTGCACTCACGTGTGTGTCTAAAGTAAAACATCTGAGGTTTCTTTAAGTGACAGTTTTGCCTTTAGGACTTTTAATTCTTACTTTACGGTCAGTTTGGAAATCAAAACGCCCAACTGTGATGACACGATGATCAAAATTGCCCAGAGTTATTATCAGATTCTTGTTAAAAAGAAAAACGTGGACATAACAGAGTGACCCGCAAATACAAAAACAGCATGAGGTGTCCATGGTGACGTCTGGCCTGCTGTTGCCATGCCTGCAGCCTTAAAAAAGATGATACTTCATCTCTGTAGACACAAGGTGGAGACGACATAATCCCACTGTACACTCACTGCTCAGCACCAAACTTTGGGAAAGGTTAGCCACTAGCTGGTGAACATTGTGGAGCATTTAAAGGCTAAAGAGATGTGTCCCTCATGAGTTGGTGGAGAGCAAAATGGAGAGTGAATAGAATCAGCTGGATACGAACACAACTCAGACTGATGCTAATGTTACCCCGTGTTTGCTCAATGTGTAAATAAGGCATGTCTCATATATACTTCAGAGTCCCAGTGATTTTGAAGTTAGAGCGTGTTTCGCTTCTGTTCTGAGTGGTTGGCTGTAAAGGCGGCTACAGCTCAGGGTCCTTTTACTACAATGTCAGGCGGCCTGATAAAAGTCACTGAAAGGTTGCAGATTGAAAACGATGCAGATTGATTGACCAGGGATGTAATATCAAAGGGTTAAAAAGGCCTTTTCATTTCATCCCAACTTCAAGGTGATAGTTGCTGTTGTGGTTACAGCTTGTTGCTCTGCCCCCAAATGGCAAAGCTTATTTCAGTATTTAATACACACAAAAAAAGCCAGAATGGGAGTTATACACCACTGACTGCACTGCTTATGATACAAAATGAGTGTGAGAAACAATGGTTTGTGTGAGAAGTTAATAATGCTCAGGAGCCGCTTAGATTCCTCTGTAAACAGTCCTACCGTGGGCCGTGAGCAACTGATGACAGGCCAAGGTCAAGTAAACAAGTTAGCGGGATTCCTTCAGCTCCCCAAACAGCCAGCCGTCGGCCACCTGCTGTTAATCTGCGCGGCTACTGGGCCTCTGGAACCATAATACTTTCTGTCACTGATATTCCGCATGAAGATTCAATTCTCAAATACCTGGCCTGCTTACAGAAATGTGTGTTGTGCATCATGCACATGCAGGATTTGTTAACCCTGTTTCATGTTATATGTTGCCTGACTCATCTTTGGTGATCAATCAGGTACACAACAGATATTTCCCAAATGTTTGGAAACTAAGGCATAGGCTGTAAAGTAGGCCCACCGTCTCTCCCACACTTTTAACCCCCCCCCCCCCCCCCCCACACACACACACAGACAAGCTCCAACCTTGGCAGACACTCATCGGCTGGACCCGGAGCTGCTGCCCGTGAAAAGGGAGATTCACAAAGTGTGAAATTAGAAAGAAGAAATAAGGTAATGTCAAAGGAATGTTTTACCATAACATTAGGCCCATGGAGGGAGGTGCTGACTCAGTGTGTATATTTCCCACAATCCAGTGAAGCATAAAGATAATGGAGTGGCTTGACAACGTTGGACAAATTAAGGCATAGGAGTTAAAAGGGAAACATAGTCACAATTTACAATGTTTTGAACCACTGAACCATTTTCATTCCTTCACAGTCAGATACGTAATAGAAATACATCCAGTGTTTGGATCAGAGGTGGTGGTGTCATGGTTTGGCACGAGAACAGGCCCCTGATAAGCTGAAGGGCTTTGCCTGCCAGTTCTCAGAGATAAAAGGAGATCTTGTTCACAGATCAGTGAGCCCTGCCTCTCTCTGGTTTGATGCTGAGGTCAAGGTGGCTGGCCGTCCCCCACAGCTGGCACATACTGGACAATGTTCCTGGCAACACTCATTAAAGGAAAATAATTTTATTCCCAGGGCCTGGTCACTCCAGCATATTAAAACAGCAAAAGTTGAGTTAATTCTGGATACACTGGTAGCTCACCGGGTAGAGCGTGTACCTTTAAGGTTGAGTCCTTACCGCAGCAATGTCGGAACCCATCAACCATCGGTCTTACGTCCATAAGCCTCTGGGGTCAGGGGGCTACATTTCTGGGGTTCCGGTGTAGCCAGCGGATATCGTTGTTTACAGTCCGATGAGCAACTGGAGATGCGGGACTGGAGTTGAGACAACGTGTACGACCGGACAGTTTCACGAGTAGCCAGTTTACAAGCTATATCTAAACCAATAAAAAGCCAAATCATCGTCAGACGATTGCCGGTGGGTTCGCCGATTCTGTTTCGGCCAGTGCGTTCCGCCTCTTTTGCTCTCCTCACAGACTGTTTACCTGCATTCAACCGAAACCCGCTCAAACCTGATTGGTCAATACTACTCACACTACAAAATGGAAGCCACCTAACCTAACACTTCTTTTACCAAAAGCTTATCCTGTTGCCTACAGATTATATTGTTACTGCAGCCGCTTGGATTCAAGTCAAACCCAGGGCCCTTTGCTGCATGTCAGTTTTCTTTGTCATTGAGCTCAACTATGGGGAACTTTTTCATTGAGGGACCAGAGAGCTGGAGTGTCTGAAATGGTGGAAGCTAGTGTAAACTGAAAATAACCAAGCTTTGCTAGCCAATTATGAGAATGAGACTTCAAAGAAGTCCCTTTAAAGATGCTGTAAGCTGCTGGATGTGCTGTGAATAAGAGACTAGATTCCTGCTCACATCTGATGTATGGGAGCATACAAGTAGCTCCGTACTCCTGTGAGCTCTGGGAGTATAAATAACTGTCTCAAACCAAAGTCATTTTCACACTATTCTCTACAGTACAAACACCCTTTTCTTCAATGTGATCTACAGTACTGTAGCAGTTACACCTTTGCTTTCCTTGATAATTAAAGTGGTTGAGCCCGAAACACTGGTGTGTTGTCCTCAAACACTACCCCTTCAGAATCCAGTGCTACAGGACTGTCTAGGTGTGTTGAGGGGACTATTCATTCAGTGCTATTCATGTTTTTCCTTTCCATGAAATATCAGCTCTGTGTTCCTCTCCGTCCTGTTGGCCGCTGCTTTCTGTATGCTGTCAGAGCCGTGGGCGTCGAGGACGGCGGACGAACGCATGAATGCCGGGCTTTGTGTGCTGGGAAGTGTGGGCTGCGATCGCCTCTAGTCTTACCGTTTAGGTGGAGGCGTGAGAGGGGAAAAAACCATAGGGTTCGCCTTACCGCTGCTGTATGAAAACCTTACTTTTAATATGGGAATTCCTAACATTTCCAGACTGGTGCTTTTTTCACATCAAAAGCGATGGGAGGAGCTGGGGAAAGTTCTGGCTTGAATTAGAAAATAAGTTATTGCAATTGGAGGTACAAGCAATGGCAGCAATTGACGATTCACTGGTCAAGGCCTCTGGCCTCTTGCTTCAGGGGAAATTCCCAGGAAAGAAGGTAGAGGAGGAGGTGTGGGGAGCAGCGAAAGGCCTGCTAGGAGCCAATAATAATCTTTGCTACCAATCGTCAGCGTGCATATTCAGGTGGCAGTATCTGTTTCGGCTAAACAGCCCCTCCTGGGCCAGTTTTAATCGAGGGCGGACTCCCATGTGCCTCACCAGATCAATACTCGTCAGTGGGGACAAAGAGCGCCTTTTAGAAAACAAAACATTCCAAGTAGCGGGAATCCAAAGTGAAACAGAGGCACTGCGATGTTTGCTTTGGATGGAGTTTCACCGTTACACTGCTGCCTCTGCAGCTGAACCTGCTGCTGAAGGCGACGGGTGGCGTAGGTGCTGGTTTATAAGATGGCCTACTCCTACAAACACAAACACGCACACACTGAAACGGCCAACACATTTAAAAGTGTTTTTCCCCCCCTTGTCTCTCAGTCTTTCTCTCACACACGCACACACGCACACACACACACACACACACACACACACACACACACACACACACACACACACACACACACACACACACACACACACACACACACACACACACACACAAACAAAGGAAGGCTTTCTTCACTTTTGCTTTTTTAACTCTTCCTCTCATTAAAGCCACTGCTCCGGCTGCAGCCTGACTTGCTGGTACATGAGGGAGTCAGTTGAGGGGTCAGGTTGAGCCGTAAATGCACTCAAGCACGAGTTTGGCCCCAGAAGAACCTAAATTCTTGAGGATGGACATTACCTTCTAGGGAGTTGGGAAGCAAGGCGAGGGGTTAGGGATCTCTTCAGTATCACATTTTGACATTTTAAAATGGGATTATGCAGGTTTACTTTTTTGTAAAAAACAAGACATTTTTGTAAAATGATTATTGACACAGGGAATATTGCATATTGTATGCCATTATCTTGTATATATTTCTCCTTTTTTATTCTATTTACTCTTTTTAAGCTACCAGAGCCATAAAGAATATCAATGCTTTGCCAGATACTCCTTGCTTTTCCGTAAAGGCCACTGTTGTTGCTGCTGGAAACATAAAACATAAGACTTCCTGTGGGGATTTATTTCCTGAGAAAGACCTACCTGACACCAGATTTTGGAACAACAGAGTAAATGTTTTCAGGAACTGGATATAGAGGGAATCACAGCTGTGGTACATCAGTTAGCAATAGAGAGCAAGATTTAGAAAAGTGGACATTTTCTATGACATTGTCAAAGGTTATTGCTGATAATGATAATTATAAATATGACATAAATGTTATTTTCAGCGAACAGACTTGACCTCCTACTCTGACCTCAGCAGCCAAGGGCCATGCAGCGGTCACTGTCATTGTCTGATTGAGGGCAAACAATACAATATGATAGGGTACCGTACTGTGTGGTACAAATGACATGATACCAACGATGCAATACTATCCTATGCGATACTATGCAATACAATATTACACCATACCATACAATACCATACCATACGAAATGAACCATACGGAACGATGTGATATGAATGGTATTATACGATACATATGAACGATTTGAAAAAATGCGATACGATATGAAAAGATATGACACGATACAAACAATACAGTACATTACGAACGATACAGTGCGACATAATACGAACGATACGATATAATACGAACGATACGATACGAACAATACAATATAATACGAACGATATGATACGAACGATACAATATAATACGAACGATACGATACGAACGATACGATACGAATGATACAATATAATACGAACAATACGATACGAACGATATGATATAATACGAACGATACGATATATTACGCACGATACGATATAATATGAACGATATGATATGAATGATACGATATAATACGAACGATACGATATAATACGAACGATACGATATAATACCAACGATACGATATAATACCAAGGATACGATATAATACGAACGATATGATATATTACGAACGATACAATATATTACGAACGATACAATATAATATGAACGATATGATATGAATGATACGATATAATACGAACGATACGATATAATACGAACGATACGATATAATACCAACGATACGATATATTACGAACGATATGATATAATGCGAACGATATATGAACGATACGATATAATACGAACGATACAATACGAATACATGGCCAATAATAGTGATTCTGATTCTGAAACATACAGTTACACATATGACATTTTTGTAGACATACAAAACACAGTCACAAGCACTTGGCTTTGTCTCTCACACTTTTATATTGCGTTGGGTAATGCATATTAAGTAAATGCAAAACTGGGAAACAGTGGATAACTACTCTTATCTGTTTATTTTCTCCACTCAAACATTTGACCTTCCATCTCCATTTTTCAGCACAACACATACAGCACAAAGAAGTTCACTCACTGTTTGGTAAGTAGAGCACAGTACAAATGTCAGAACAGAATGTGGCTATGCCAAAATCTAGCTGTTATTTTGACTTCAGACCAATTGTTGTCCCAGGAGTACCAGCCTCAAAATGAAACTTTTCAAAATGAAAGTTCAAACGAAGGCCCGTTAAATGGCCAAAATAAACTGAGCACAGATAATGAAGACTACTTAGTTTCAAACAAGGATAATGCTTAGGTTTTTTTCCCATGGGAGAGCAACATAACGACAAAGCATTCACTGCAAGATGTGGGCAATCGCCACGGACACATGGTAAACATTATTCGGCAAGTGGAATGCTCATAAATGGAGAAATTGTGCAAATGTGTTGTTTTTATTCATGTATTTTCACCACGTATGTCACGGTGTTGGACTTCTGGTTTAGGTTCAGGGTTAAAACTTTGCAGATGGAGACTGGACCGGTGGACTCTTCTCTCTCCTCTCTTCTCTTCTCTCTGTCTGTCTGTGTCTCTCGTGAGAAACCTCTCCGTCTAGCCTCCGCCGTCGGATACTGTGAGAAAATGACTTTTATAGCTCAGTAACAGAGCACCAAAATTAAACCAATCTTGTTAAGGTTATTTTACTGAATATAAAAGCGGTGTTGCTGAATTTAAGCAGTGGTTTCTACTTTTACTGGGCTGTCTCTGCAGGATTTACAGAACTTCAAATTGTCGAGTGTTGCATTGTGTGTACATCTATATATATATATTCCAATATATATATATATGTGAATGAGCATGCATATATGTGTGTCTGTGTGTGTGGCAAAGGCCCCGGTGCTTAAACCTCTGCGGTTCCTAATTCATTCTACCTCACATCCCCATAAACATCCTGCTGCAACTCCCTGGTGGTTTGTTTATGAGCTCAGCCTCATCAAACAAAGCCCACACAGGAGGTCGGTTTTCATCTCGTGTGGCAAAAGGCATCACATCATCCACACAGTGCGCCATCACTGGCAGCAATTAAGTAGCTTGCAAAGTGCCGTAAAATGAAACGAATAAAAACACATCAGCAATCATCAAAATACAAAAGAAATGAACCAGGAGTCTTTGCTTTGTGAAATATTACGGATTATTGCTTTAATAGAGGCATGTAGCACTTAGAGTAAATTGGTGGCTGAAACCCAGCATCGATTCTCAATTCCTCTAATAACCCCCTGCCTTCTCTTATGCAAGGACAATATGAGACAATGATGTGATTGGTGGAGCGGCGTGCTGCACATTGAAGGGCTACCTTCTACTGAATAAACATTCAATGAACACAGTTCATTCGGAGACCAAACCAGTTCGAAACATCTTCATTCTCTCAAGGGATAACACCGTCCTCATCCTCACAAACATGTGCTAAAGCAGGGTTTCTTAGACAAACATCCGTGATGATAAGGGGGGGGGGTTAATGACTGCAATGATAAGAGAAATCGTTTCCCCTGCGCCCCACCCGGCATCACTGGGACATCAGTTTCAACAGTGCAGAAGAAAGCGCAGAGGCCCAGGTCTGAGTATTTATTTCTAGATGTGATAGTGACGAGAATTTATCTTGAGAAAATAAACGCAAGCGTGCCTGTGTTAGTGTTGGAGGATCAGATTCTACAAGCTTTTAAGTAAAGTATAATAATAGATCTTTCCTTGAATTGGGGATTTGTAGGGTATAAAAAAACTAATTTAAAATGGTGAAGCTGCTCTGATTAAAACATTTATAACAACATGTGTAGTGTGACAGTGGTAGCAAACCCATAGAGAACCATCAGGCGACGCTGGACTTCCCTTCAGCTTTGCAGGTCTTTTTTAGTATCTTTCAGCTCATCGAGGGGCATGCAAGAACCACTCATGAAACGATGCTAAGCTAAGATTCTTAAAGGGCCAGTGTGTGGGATTTGGCGGTATCTAGCAGTGAGGTTGCACATTGCAACCGAGGGAACTATACAGCGTGTCGGAGAAGTACTTTGGCCGAGCTGAAAACACTAATGTGCCATGTGTTTGGTTTGTCCGCTCTGGGTTACTGTAGAAACATGTCAGTGCAACACGAAGGACTTCCTCAAGAGAACCCGCTCTATATGTAGATATAAACAGCTCATTCTAAGCTAAAGAAAACACGATTGTTATTATCAGTTGATTATACACTATAGAACACATACTTATTAGTATAATATTTAACTTCTGCTAATATATCTCCCAAAATACTAAAAAATAGCTCTCGAAATGACTCGTACGAGTGACTGAAGAGAATTTTTGATATTCATATTCTTGTACTTTTCTCGCTGGTACAAACAAAATATAGGGTTGGTCCAGATCTGTCGTATGAGTCGTGAACATTGTGCAAAAACCACTAATGAGACTGAAGAATCACAATGCCTTAATCTGAATGAATTTGGAGTTAAAAAACTGAAATGAAATAAAACTAATTGCAGAAAAGTTAGAATAAGCAACGCAAAATGTATATTCTGTTCACCGTATGACCATCATCATTTTGGCTCGCCAATTTTCAGAGAGGTTTTTTTAGATTCCGTTTAATCCTTTTTTGGCGTGTTTTGGCACAGAAACAGTTCAGAAAGATAATTCTCCCTCTCCCAGCTGCCTCAGGGTCTTCATGCAGGTCTCAGCTGTATCATTCTCTTCTGCAGCCGACAGTGTGACAACAACTACTGAAGGCTTTTATATTCTCTCATGCAACATCTCTGTGACTGTTACGCCCCCTCGTCTTATATTAGTGTGCTTTATAAAGATGTTTTTTAAAGTCTAACTTCATGTTGAACTGTTTCCCCTTCTTTTTGTCTGTCACAGTACAGTACTGCACTGATGACACGTTGTTGGCAGCTACGCTATTAATACTGTTTGACGCGGCTAGATTTTTATTGTCGATGTTTCCATCCACAGCAGCCAGCTGTTTTTAGTAATAAATCAAAAAGAAGATTCGAATGAGCCACTGTACACGGACACCTGTTCAGCAACAAACAGCAGACAAAGCCAGCGGCGAGCTGACAAACATAGTGAAACATTTACTCTGTGTTCATATTGCTCAAACTGCAATGACCAGAGGCAGAGCGGGAAATACTGTTGATGCCAGCCTCCAAGTTTGTAGTTCTGAGTCAGAGATATTGGGGACTGCTGACCGATACAATGTATCACATTTGGTGGAGAGAGGTTTGGAGGTGTCAGCAAACCTGTAACAAAAATGGCTGCAAAGCCACCACCACTGGTAATTAGTCTGCAGTCCAATATTTAAACAAAACCAATAAACTTAGTTAATGCAATAGAAACTACAGACTAAAGGGCCAGTGTGTAGCATTTAGGGGGGTATATTGGCAGAAATGGGATATTATAATAATAAGTATATGATCTTTAGTGTATAATCTGGAAAAATAATTGTTTCCGTTACCTTATTATGAGCCGTTTATATCTACACACGGAGCGGGTCCTCTTCACGGAGCCAGCCGCCATGTTTCTACAGTAGCAGTGAATGGAAAAATCCCTGGCTCTAGATCGGGCCATTCACGCTTTCACGTTATCGTGTCGCGTTCCGTAGTTCCTCTCCACACTTGGCACACAGGAGAAGTTTCAGCTGGTTGTAATATAACCTCCCCGATAGATGGCGCCAAATCCGACACACTGGACCTTTAACAAACTGCTCCAAATATACAACACAGCTAAAGTAAGGCTAAAGGCTAGCAGTGTGGTTGGGAACAACGCATAAACATTTTGGGGAAAATTGGGAGGATTTCCTATTCCTCTCGTTCTCCCTAAATTGTGTGAATGCATTAGCAGCTCAAAAGCCATACGACACCAAAACAGAGCAAAATTAAGCTGAGAAACAATTCCGAACGAATGCTAATGTTGCTCCATGTCTGCTCTATATGTAAATAGTCAACTGTTTGCTAATAGATTCGTCATGTCAACTTTATAAGGTGATGATATGTGAATGTGGTGTTGCAAAGCCCCAAAGTGGCCAAACAGGCCGACACATTTTAACATTCTGTGTCGAGGCTTTGCTATGCTTTGAAAAGTCCCAAATATCTGTAAGCCAAAGACGACACGTTGTAAGAATAGTTGTTGTTTTTGTAAATGGTGGTGATCTGATTTAGCAGGGAAAGTCATACATTTTATTGTTACCAGAAAAGTGTTTAAGTGTTTAAGTGTTACCAGAAAATGTCTGACCACTGCAGCTGACTTCAGCAGGATTAAAGTAATGAAACACAGCATTCATCATCCCTAATAGTGCCGTAACACCGAGATCAGGGTCCAGGAACACAGCTCAGCTTATGGATGTAAGTCATGCTGACCATTCTCCTCCATGCCTCTGCACCATCAATTATTCCCGTTACAGCATAGAGGTGAATCAGCAGACCTCCAGAGTTTCTAACAACGTTGGTTAATGTCCTGTGAGGGAGGGTCACTGCGAGATTGAATGTATTTACATTGCCCTTTTTTAGGGGGGAATGTGAACGCGCTATTCCTAATTATTTCCTGTCAAACTGCAACTTTTGATTTGTAACTGATGATTGGTCAAAACATCACTGTCACATTTTTACTTTTACTCTTTGTTTTTCTCTGTGTGACAAGAAGCTTTAAAGTGAAGTTTAGCTGGAGGACCATAAAAGAGTCAAGATGTGGTTCAGAAACAGTGGCTCCCGCTGTGTGTGTAACGTCTGGAAAAGACATGAAGGTACTTTGTGTGTAAGGAGCCTGGGTTTGCTTAGGACTACTGTATATTTGCTGCACACACACGCTGCAGTGTGACTCATGAAGCCGTCTGGTAAGTGCATGTGGCCCGGCCATCTGAAGCCTCAGCAGGATAAAATCAGTCAGCGGGTCCAGAGCTTGACAGAGCTACGCTCTAAAGACACCTCCCCCGAGGATCAAGTCTTTTCTGTCCAGCGGAGCATATACACACCAGCAGAGGCATTTTAAAGGTTCCTTCAAAGTGCGAAATAACAACTGGGGGTCTCCCATAATAGTCAAAGCAAACAAAACACGCTGACCCGCGCAAATGTGAAATGCAGGCCAAGCCCTGAAGAATGTCAACATGGCAGCCGCAAAGCATCAGAAACATGCGGCGGTCAGACACCACACACATACAAAGTGTAGATAAAGGCTGCAGAGGAAGCGGTGGGAGTAGATAAAAAAAAAGGAATGGGGCACAATGGGAACAATGGAAAGGGCTCATAATTCAAGTTTTTCACACAAGTCAGACGGATACAATAACTGTTGGAATGGTGATGTGAATATGTTACCGCAACAGAAAGCCCTGTTGTTTGTTTTGTTGTGTATGGTGTAATCCTGCCTATTTATAATGGCAGAAAAACAGCCCCCCCCCCAGGAATGTTAATCTTCCCAAGGGCTTTGGTCAAGAGTCCGGTGGCCCAGCCATCGAACGCCACACAGTTGACAGGGTCGACCCAAGTACATCCCAATCTGAGTTGGCTCCTTGAGGAAGATCCAATCACTTCAAAGCCACAGGAAAGGAAAGAAATGCAGTCCAGTTGCATTTTTTAGAGGCAGCCTCATAGTGCGACCACAGAAACCGACGAAAAGCCAGAGATTCCAGTGAAATGAAGCGAACTGGGAGGAAGAAAAGCAGAAGAGACTCATCAGCGAGTTTCCCCCTGCAGCACCTTCAGTAGAAAAATAAAAGTTAACAGCACATAAAGTGAAAGAAATAGCCCGTCACACTGTCAAAGAGTATAGAGCTCCCATTGGACAAGGGCTCTTGGGTATCTTCAACATAAATGTTATCCTGTCTTAGGGACGATAGGAGGGTCCAGCTGTGTGGACCCTGAGAGAAAGAGGATAACAAAAAGCTTATTTTTAAGCTGTTGCATGGCTCCTTAAAAAAAATGGATGGGCTGTTATGAAATTTGGTTCCCACATTCGTTTTCACTTCAGGATGTAATAACTTTCAGGAATGGCGACGGCCAAAAACCAGGATGGCGACAGCCAAAATGCTGAGCTTGAGGCTTCAAAACCACAGTCCACAAACCAGTGGTTGACGTCACGATGACTACGTCAGCTTCTTATGTATAGTATCTGCTAAACATCAGCAAGTTAGCATTGTGACTAATAGCATGTCATCCAGCCCTCACTCATTCCTAGGAAGTCAAATACCAACGCTTTGTCAGACCCCTCAGCATCTAACACCGACGCACAAGGCCCCCTACAGAGTCTGGATGGGAAGACAAACACAGGACTTTCAACTGGAAGACCGGTGTCCATGTCCCAAAGTTACGTGTCTTATGTATTTATGTGCTGTTGTTTACGTTTCTCATGATGTTTTTCCCAAGCAAAAAAAAAAAAAAGTCATTGACTTCGGGTTTCCCGGGTTTTAGGACTCATTCCTGCAGCACTCTAGTTCAGCCTAGCAGAGCGGCACATGGAACAATGTGGCATTTAAATAATTCAGAAAATAGGTTTTTACTGTACATTTCAACCTTCGTTTCCTGCATGTGTGAGCTACCATGCAGGCAGTCTTACTATAAGAGCGAGAACCTTCCTCTTTCGTGGTAAAGGGAATTGAAAATAGCTCCAAAGAGTCCTCCACACACACTATCAGCAGCCTCCGGGATGATGAAATATGTTGCACAGTGTGTTTGCAATGTGCTGCAGATAAGCTGGTGACACCTGCCTCTAAATGACACACATCCGCATAACGCTGTAATATTTCCAACTGGTACTAATTCATGCATCTGAGTCTGGAAATGGTACAGATACATCTTGGCGAGCTTTGGCTTCATGGGAAGGAAGTAATTTAGGGAAGGAATTTGGCTGAGATATAACAGGGTGTGACCGTGTCTGTGCGTATCTGTCTAGATGAATTGCCGTTTTAAGAATTATAGTAAACAAAGGGGGGAATGGGAGTCATAATTTGTGAGTTTGTGCAAGATGAACGCCACCCTTCTTCACCCCTTCTGTCAACTCCCCCACGATAGAGCTCCTCTTATATCTGGTTTGTGTCATGCGTCACGTGGTTTGTGAGGCCTCTCATTTATTCTCGGCCCTATCACTTCTGCCGCTGCCTGGCCAGCATCTCACACCGGCCACAGTTCATTTGAAAGGTCCAGTAGCCAAAGATGCAACTACGGTTAATGAGCCATAAGTACAGTGGGCCTCCCATCACCAAACAGAGGTCACCACTTCACGGTCTGCTTGATACGCGCCAGCTTTTCATTTGGCAAGCGTTTATAATGCATTGTTTTGCACGGACCCCCAAAACAGTCAGAGGTCAGCGTGCTTGGAATCCACTTTATGTGTCCGCCAGATACTTTGACTCTTTTAACCGTCAACTAGATTTATAATGGTGCAGCTAAAGTGCATCAAAACCAAAGGCAAACATAGCAGTCATGGAACAAAATGTGCCACAGTTTGACAGCTAAACACACTGTGTCTTCATTCAACATACAATTCATGTGATTCATGTCTTAGGTTGGTATAGCATACTGATTCTCGCATTAGGTCCATCATGCATGAAGAGGGAGTGGCTGTATGTTTTCTGTAATGGTCTCATCCTCCCATCCTCAGAACCCCTGGCTATGCTCTCTTGGTGGGGTGTCAAAGAGTCTGTGACTGAGCAGCTGGGAGAGCTGATCTCATTAGTGGGCCGACGGGAGGACTGCTGAGCTGGGCATTCCTCCGTGGCAGCAGCGGAGGAGATGTACAGCTTTCATTGAGTAAAGAAATGTAGAGATAAACTGGGGCAACAGAGGAAGCTCTAGGAAAAGAAAGATACACAGCAGTGTTCAAGGCTCTAAGAACATGAATTACCAAATGGAAAAGAAAGAGCAACCCAACAGGATGACAAAGAATTTCACTTTGTAGTCTCTGAACCGCTGCTATTTTTAACTTTTTGGCATGTACGCCAAATTTGGATTCAGATAATGACAGGAAAACAGGTCGAAGGTGGGGAAAAAAAGTGCAGTGTAAATCATGGCATGGAGTTGTGCTCTCTGTTGGCCGCAGAAGTACAACGGCATCAATCACACCTCGAGAACAGCCTCCTTATCCAGCGGATAAGGACTTGCTACTAGTTCTGTGTGTGTGTGTGTGTGTGTGTGTGTGTGTGTGTGTTAGATATTCTCTTCTCATACCGGTATCTGTCGTTGGGATCAAAAGACGGGGCAGACAGGCTGACTGCGTTAAGATCGACAGTAATTGTGAAGGAGGAGAGTAAAGCCATCACTATGAATGTCATCGAGCTGCTGCTCAACACATTCACTAAAAGGGGTTTTCCGTTTTGTCTTTGCTGAATTATTAACCGATACCAAACCAACACCAACATAACATAACCTAACATAGCATAACATACTGAGATTAAAAGTTCATTCTTGACATCGGGAACGATACAAAACGATGCCACCACAAGGTCCACCTTGCAGCGGTTCTGGAGCTTTCCATCGTATCACATGATCTTCATCCGAATGTGTTGTAACTGTTATGTTTTTGTTCATTCTGTACACATGACATCTATCACACTTCTGTCCATCCTGATAGAGGATCCTCCTCTGTTGCTCTCCCTGTGGTCTCTTCCTCTTTTCTCCCTGTTAAAGGTTTTTTGGGGGAGTTGTTCCTGTACTGATGTGAGGGTTCTGGGACAGAGGATGTCACATGTGTACAGATTGTAAAGCCCTCTGAGGCAAATTTGGGATTAGTGATTTTGGGCTATACAAAAATAAATTGAATTGAATAGAATCCGCCCATGGAGTTTGCCCAACTGTGGGGGAATTGTACTATTTAGAAGATTTATCCATATATTACAACATTTTATGCTCATCCATGTTGCTGTAGCTCGAGTTGAGATTGACACTGCAATTCATGATCTTAAAAACAGCAAATGACAAACATTTCAACATTTAAAGTAAGACTGTAACTTTCTAAAGAATGGAAAAAAGAGGAAACATATTCTGAAGCAAAACAAAATGCAATTGTTGATTCAATACATTCAGGGGTGTTGCTGTTACAGCTCTATGTGGTCTGGTGACCAGTGGCTATTGTTTGCTAATGTTAGCCAACTTTAGATATGTTGCTCTGGAACAGACATGACTCAGGATTCGACAATGTTAGGAAATAAAGAATATATTTAATTTAGACAATTGTGGCCATATTAGCAAACAGGGTTGTGTTTACCGTGTTCACCAGAAGAGTCCATGTGAATGCCCCCCCCCCCCCCCCCCGTGATATTCATCACCTCGTAAGTGGAAATCTTCTGAAGTTCAGAGTTCAAGAGTTGTGACGTGTTTGCTGACGTTTTCGGAAACGGCGGAGGCCATAGAAGGTTATTTTAAGGTGGAGGTAAATTGATGTATTGTACATTTAGTTTATTTATAGAGTATTTATACTTTTACATACTTTTTCAATATGTCTAAGGGAAAATGTTTCCACGCTCCTACAGTATTCCCTTTCTCTGTCATTAGGCCTTTGCAATTCTTCGGTGGCTCCGTTCAAAGGCAACAATAGTCTCGTTTGAAGATAACTCAGTGCTCTTAAAAAACGTGAAATTTATATCTACAGATCCATGACAACTAGGTCAACTATAGTCTGTTGTTTCTTTCGGACTCTCTTCTTCATTATTTTGCTGTAAAATTGCTTTGGCAAGGTCTAACTCGGGCTTCCTTACAATGCTGGTGAAGCAGTTAAAGGAGAAGAACTGAAAAGGGGAAAACAGAGAGAAAATGTAGGCTGCACCAGGGCAGAGGAGAGAGAGAGAGAGAGAGGGGAGAGAGAGAGAGACATCGAGAGAGAGAGAGAGAGAGAGGGGGGAGAGAGAGAGAGTCAGAGAGAGAGAGAGACACAGAGAGAGAGAGAGAGAGACAGAGAGAGAGAGAGAGAGACAGAGAGAGAGAGAGAGAGACAGAGAGAGAGAGAGAGAGAGAGAGAGAGAGAGAGAGACAGAGAGAGAGAGAGAGAGAGACAGAGAGAGAGAGAGAGAGAGAGAGAGAGAGAGACCCTGAGCGGGCATGACGGCTGTTGGAGCTCTGACAGGAAACTTTTCTTGTTGTTGCTCCGCTCCTCAGCTCCAGTCAGACTCCACCGCCTCAGCGACTGAAATGCACTTGACTGGATCTCCTCATCCCGTGAGGTCATGGCTCTGCGTCTTCACTCACCGACGGCGCGTCACTGAAGACCTCAGACAGTAACCGTGACACCTTTCCAGGACAAACTTCTGGAGCTAAACGGCGTTTCTTTTTTTTTTGCGTTTGTCGCGAGGAGGATGGAGACGGGGTTTTACCTGCTCGCCTGCCTCTCGTTGGCCCGGGTGTGTTGGGGTCTCGGATATGCGGAGTCCGGTGTTCAGACGGGACAGAGAGCGGCCAGCAGACACAGGTAGGGTCAACGTGAACGGATGTGTTGGAGCTGCAGTTCAAAACCTTTTAAAATGTAGCCTATGGTGAACTGTGGTTCCATAGTGAGGCGCGGGGACGTTCAGGGGTCCTTTAGGGGCTTCCGGTGGGTCTCTCATAACAAAATATGAAATAGTTCAGGGCTGAAAGCAATTAACCTGATTGATTAATATGGAGATTTGCTGTTTATTTAATTTTCTATAATTATAAATGGAATATGTGTGTGTTTTGGACTGTGAGTGTGAGAACATGCAGGCTTCATCAAAACAATTAATTGATTAATCGAAAGAATATATATATCAAAATAATCTGTGTTTGCCACCCTAGGGATTCACTGTAATAAATAATTAAATGAATAAAATAAATAAATAAAACATGATCTCACTCAAATAATAATTAAAAAAAGGATCATTTAAAAACTAGCACCAACAAAAACTCCCCATATGGGACAGACTGGGACAAAATCCTCTCAATATTGGGGTAATTTCCCTCATGAAAGTCTCTTCCTGACACCATGACGTGTAAATATCGTCCCTTTCAGAAGCACACATGATGTTGATTCTCAGAGGAAATGTCTTATTGGTGATTAGGTCTCTTACACTGCAGGGCCCTCCCTGAATGGGTGGGTTGGGGAAGGGGTGTGTGTGCGTGTGTGTGATGATGCAGGGGGCCCCAGAGCTGGACAGGGTTTATAGGGATTATAGATATTTACTCTTTCAGGGCCCCCAAGTGAAAAGTGGTTCAGGGGGCCCGGTGTTTCTCGTTTGGAGGGAAATTCATCAGTTTGGCAAACAGGATGTCCCAGTCAAGGAAAGGTGAATGGGCTCTAATGGGGTGTGTGTGTGTGTGGGGGGGTGCTGGACTCTGGACGTCGTCAATCCAGAAGACTGATCGGCGTATAATCGTGGAGTTTCAAATTGAGCGATTCCGACTGCCGTCTTGTCTTATTTTATGGGGACAGTGGGGGAATCCTTCAGATCTCAGAGACGCTTGATTAACGGTCGCTTGTAAAATCAGTGATGGCTGTTGGAGTCCCTGCTCGTAAAGCTGTTAATACCGTCAGTGGGCCGACACATGTTTGTTTTTATGCTGCTGCTGCTCCCCCCATAGTGCGTTATTAGCATGTCATTGAGCTCCTGCCCGAGGGCCCCGTGTGTGGACGACCCCCCTCACCTCTGCGGACAGATGTGCGAATTGTTTGTGCGGGGTGGTTTCGGCTACACCGATTGACTGAGAGCGTAGGTGTGTGTCTGTGTGAGCACGAATAAAAGGCTGAGGGAGGGAATGAAGTCCATCCCTCACATGTGGTACGTGTCTGCCTGCATGTGTTTGTATTTAACGTGTGTGTATGTGAGCATGAGAGGCAGGCCAGGCTACTGGGAGTTGAGCTGCTGCAATGGTAGCTTCTATCAGGTTTCTCTCCACATCAGAGCGCCGTGTGCTGCTGCTGCTGCTGCTGCTGGGGCGGCCTGAGTGCTGAGACATGGATGGTTGGCCTCTTTGGTGTATGATGAAGCTGAGCCGTTGGCTACTGGGAGTGAGAGAAAGAGGGGGGACAGAGAAAGAGTGAGAAACAGGGGGAAAAGATTGATTGATGAAGTGGAAATGAGTGTCAAGAGGTGGAGGAAGGTGATTATGAGGGGGGAAAGATAAAGCATTGGATTGACAGAGGATGAGATAAGTGAGAAGCAAACAAGAGGACTAGAAAAAAAGAAAAGAGAGAACCGAGCAGGCGTGACAAGAGAGGACGAAAGAGTGAGAAAAGGAGGGGAGGAGCAACAAGACAGGAGAAAAGACAGACTGACAGTAGAAGAGAAGATCGGGCCCGGGTCCTCAATGGCCTTCCCCCTTTTCTGAACCCAGCAGGCTACGAAGGAGTCAGCATGGCTGTCCTGTGACGTACACACACACACACACACACACATGCAAACCACACACACACACACACACACACACACACACACACAAAGTGACGCGTCGGGGGGGGAAGAATGCGCTGGCCCGTGTCAATGCGGTTTGCCCCTCTGACACCCATTTGAACTCCATTGATCTGTTTTGACAGATGTGCGAAGTACTCCATATGCGATAAAGGCTGTCGGATGAACTGAAGGCATCCAGCGAGGGGTCTCATGCAGGGCTTCAGGACGAGGACCCCCGGGCCGTCCGACACATCTCCTGCCAAAAAATGTCAGAGCTAACACGTCATCCCGCCGGCTCCAGAAAGCGACGGAGGAAGAGGGACCGGTGTGAGTGTAGGTGGACTGCTGATCTGTTTAGGCTCACGTACGGTTTAGAGGACATCGCCACTGGAGGGTAGCAAGAAGCAGATACATAAATCATACTTATACTCCACTTATTTCCTTACATTAGCATCAGGGTGCTCCATAAAGACAGAGAAACGGGCACACTGAAAATAGCCTGTTTTTATGGCCTTCTGCTTTGTGGATTGTGGCAGGAAAATCAGAAGAGCCAAAGAGACAAACACTTTGTTCTGGGGCCATTAGCCCGAGAATGGCCAATAACACTGCATGCCAAGCTAAGTTCTGGTTTTCATGATTTGGGCCGGGGCTTAGTTCCATGAATGAATCCTTTATGCTATAGCATAATCTCAAATTCTAGTGTCCTTTCAAGTTTGTAGTGCCAGTTTGGGCAAGGCCTTTTCCTGTCTCAGTGTGACAATGTTCCTGTGCACAAAGCCAGGCCCAAAAGGAAAGGGTTTCCCCAGTTTGGTGTGGAACAATTTGACTGACCTGCACAGAGCCCTGAACGCAACCTCACCCAACACCTTTGTGGTGACAGTATCTCCAAGTCAGAGCCAGACAGGCCTTTAAGTGACCGGCTGTTAAGTATAAAAAAATAAACAGAGAGAAACAACAGATTAAAAACAATACAAGCCATGTAAAATCAAAGACAGCGCAGGAGTCCTTACTCACCTGCTGCCAGCTGGGGAGAGAGAAATGAGTCCTGCCTTGTATTCAATGCGGAAGTGTCTTAAAGCTGCATTCTTTCTACTGACCATCAGGGGGCGACAATCTCAATCTCTAGTTTCAATTCTTCTTCAATACAGCATGATGTTCATTTAGTAAATGATGGTCCATTTAGAGTCAAACAGACCATAAAGCAGGGGATGCTTTAGGGCGGGACTACCTTGTGATTGACATGTCGCTACCATGACATTGTCCGGTCAGGGAGTTGCCCGTGTATTTGTCTTACAACTTTAACCCTTTGACAGTGTGTTTTCACTTCATGAAAGTTAATTGTTAACAATTTGGTCGGCAACAAATGGTTTGTTCAGTGTTCGGTTGTACTTAGCTCCGCCCTCCCTTGTCACGTCTAGTTGCAAAAATACAAGATGTCGACGGCCAAAATGCCAAACTCGAGGCTTCAAAACGACAGTCCACAAACCAAAGGGTGACGTCACGATGACTATGTTCACTTCTTCTAAACAGTCTACGGTATTAATACCAGAAACCTCTCTCTGCTGGTACATATAATGATTTGTTGTAACTTTACAGACCCCTGACAGTTTTCTTTCAGTAACAATGAGCAGAGCTGTGACTAGTTCCTGGATATATCTATGAAGGACTGTTACGGCCTATATAGTGTGCCGAGGGGTACGCAGGAAGTAACATGAAAGGTGATGGAAAACCTTGGCAAGAGTTTAACAAAAACCAAGAGGATAAGGCAGAGGCAATTAGATACATTTATCAACAGTATAGATGAACAGGAACAAACACACTAAATAGGGAAGCGTAGCCGTCCGGGTCTCCAAGGCCAACATAATAAACAAAACCCCCACGCTGACTGGAAGAGAAGAGTTCAGCTGGCCTACGAACAAACACAACAATACAATACTGAACTCCCTAACTAGTCACAAAAACAGGAGAAAACTTTACAAAATAAAAGGCAGAGAACCCCTACAAAGCTTCCATTAAGTTTGAACCCCAGGTATGGCAGCACAAATGCTCTTGGTAGCAGCAGCAGCAAACCCACAGCGCCACAGGCCCAGGGTGAACAAAACGGGGGCCGGGAAACACTGGATTCGTGGGGTTGATATGCAGCTCCACTGATGAGATGAGGACTCTCAGGTGTGGGTGCTTCAGTGATCGTTAAGGGGCGTGGCAGACCTGAAAGACAAACAGAGCTCTCTACTAGAAAAGAGGCCTCGTTAAGTCAGGGGGCGTGACAAGGACTGTGACAGGTAGTATGTCCTCACTATTGGGTGAAAAGCCTTCTCAGAAGTACTGAGACTGTTAATAAAGCAGCTATACGTGCTCATGGTTTTGTAATTAGTTGGCAAACAATCACATACGATTGCAAAGCTCAGACGTTCGCATTATATGTTTGTTTTGGGCATATGTTGTAAATACCGCACGTTCTGTCACTCATCCATCAGGACATTCATACATATTAATGCTCCAGATAAAGGACACTGATCTTGAGGAGAATATCAAAAATAGATTATTTTTTTCTTATTCATCAATCGTAAACATCAAGCTTCAGTCCTCCAGAGTTAGGTAACAACGGCTCCTTTCTAATGCTGACTTTTGGCACCAACATTTGAGAATCAAACAAATGCAACGCTGTCCTCTGACAGTACACCAGGGAAATGAAGCCAAACTCATATCTCTTCTACTCTAATATGTTTTTGCTAATGATATTTGTCTGTCTTCCTACATACAGTAGAACCAATGCCAATTATTATTGTGTTTACACACACACAACAACAAAAGCAAGACAACGGCCCAGCATCGAAGTATTCTCTGATGTAGTGATGGCGTTAAACATCACTGGGCACCGGCTCACAGCATTATTTGAATGGAACAGAATAGGGTGAACCAAGACCATATGATTGGTCGACGCTTTACCGCGTCATCCAAACGCTGAAAAAAACACAGAGACAAGAGTCGGAGGTCAGTTTGTAGCTTCGTGTCACTGTTGTGATTGCAGCGTTAGTTCATGCCTCTTCTTTCGTTGGTGAAATGTAGGAGGTTGTAAAAAACCTTTGGAAGACATTTAACATCAGTGAGTCACGTACTCTAATGGTCAACGAGAATCTAAAGAATTAAAAGGTTACCTGGGCGCAGAGAAAATAATCGTCAGTAAGCTTCTTTTAAAACTTCCCATTGGCTCCAGAGCAGCAGATGCTTCTTAGCGTAGAAAAGCTTTGAGAGCATTATAGATATTTCCCAGAATACACTGTAACAAGGTGAAAAGGCCTGGTCACTACAGTTGTGATAGAACACCAAAATGTGGCATTAAGTTGCCAGACGAATGGACTGTGACGGGATTCTCCTCGTCTTGACAGACCTCAGAAAACATCCAAACTCACTTCATCTGTGAGGATTTTCTGCATTAGTGCAGTAAACAAAGCTCATTATACATGGTAATGTAACGTGGGAAATGGGATCCTTTCCAGTCACAGCCGTTGTGAGTTAATTACCATAGTTCCTAGTATGCATTTCATTTAAGAAAGCCTTGTTCACCTTGTTTAGATACACATACAGAATACTATAGAGGTTTGGATCCCTTCCCAACACTCTCCCCATTCAAACCGCACCAGAAGGACTGAACCTGTAAACCTGCTCTCAACACACAGAGTAAATGGAAGCAGACATTTACATGCTGAACTCACTGTTTTATACGTCAGAGCAGTCAAACTAAAGTTCTACCTGCATAAATAGTCTGTGCGACTTTTGGCAAGTGTAGCTTTATGGCCTTTGAGGAGATGTGTGTCTCAAAATGCTCATGCCTCCATAAATGGTTAAAACGCAAGCGAGCCACAGAGAAAACCTGCAGCCCTCCGAAAGACCAGACGACAGACGTATCTGAGCAGTAACGCTAAAGCAAATGTCAGTATCGTGGACATTCTCAGTATATCTTCGTGACCGCCAGGCTAAACAATCAGAGAGAAGTTTACACAGTCATGCTGTCCCCAGATGCTGGAACCAGTCCAAAAGGGGAAAAAAAAACCAGTGTGTGTGTGAGACCAGAGGAATGTGTGTGTGCCTGCCTTTGTGTTTGTCTGTTGGCGTGCGATCGCTCGAGCGCGAGTGAGTGCACTCGAGCGTGCGCACGGTCGTCTGCCGGCGGTCCGTGCGCTGTACAGGGGTATACCTTTACAAGGACGCTGGAGGGGCTGCTTGACCTTTTGGGCCGCACGGTTCAAACGCAGAGGCGCGCCCCCTTTCCATCCACTCATTCAGGTCGCTGTCGAAAGCCGTCCCTTGAAGCTAAATGAAAGATCCCTCAACAATAGGCGCCGCCAAGTGCTTTATTTGTTTGAGTAGTAACCCCCCCCCCCCCCCTTTTTTCCTACCCCTTTCTTTCATTCCTTCTTCCTCCCACTTACTCTCCCTGTCACTTTTGTCAATGATTGTTCCAGTTTTTACCCACAATGCTCCTCTGGACAGGAGGGTGAATGAATCCAACCTGCGTGGGCTGAGATGTCAGACATCTTCCTGCCCTGGCTGTGAAGTGTCCGTCTGCTGTTTTATTGAGGCGGGAAATTTACTGGGAAATAAAGTGATGCTCAGACAGGTGCAGGAGTCCCTCTCACGCTGAGTTACAGCTCAATAAATACAAATAAAACGTGTGCAATGGAAGTTTCGCTGCCGCTGCTGGGCAGAGAGGTAATGAAAGTGTTTGTGTGTGTCTGTAGGAGGACAAAGTGTGTTTGTGGTGAATAACAGTGGTAATTGACGTGCTCTTTACGTGTGTGTTTAGACTTGTTTCCCGTGTTTGTTTCCGTATCCGTCTGGGTGTGCTTCATCTAAAGCAGGGGTGTCCAAACTTTTTTCAAAGAGGGCCAGATTTGATAATGTGAAGATGCCCAAGGGCCAACAGTCCCTGCTGACATTATTTTAAACAATACAAGTTGCCTATACATACACTATTATTTAATAATTATATTTTCAATGACACAGCAGGGATAATTTTATTTTAAATCTGATCTTTAAAATGTAGCACTCTGGTGTACTCTGAGAAGAAAATTAAGTGATAAGACATTTACTTTAAGCAAAAAACTAATTTATTATTCAGTTATTAATCAGTATTTCAGCTCTGGTTGAACAGCTGGATAGTTTTTTTCAATCAATATTATTATTATTAACCTTTTATGTAGACAAAATCCACAGAGAACAAGGTCTCATTTTCAAAAGTTTGTCATTTAAAAACAAAGATAGCAAGAGTAGCGAGAACCATCGCCTGTACAAATAAAGTGATTAGTTTTCATTGAACCCCGTTACTGTATTAACTTCTTGATTTGCTTCGCTTTTCTAGCACGGTCGCTCTCTGATAGCTTGTTGAAGCATTAGCATGTTTTGTCTCGTAGTGTCTCTTTACATTATATCACTTAAACAAGGCAACAGTCTCATGACAAACTAGGCAGACACAGTTGTTTCGGTTTTCTGTGAAAAACTATGAAAGCGGTGGCCCTCGGTATCGACTTTCCTTATTTTACTTGC